>NC_069739.1:9154763-9347263 GCF_027358585.1 Pangasianodon hypophthalmus
TGTCTCAGTGACAGTTAGGTTAAAATTCATTTATTTCATTTACATACTTGCTTTTTTATTCCAAGTTTTTTTTTTTTAATATATCAGGAATTTTAAATACAATCAGTGTATTTAAGCCATCTGCATTTCTTTTTTAATTTAACAGCAGCAGGCAGTTTATTCGATTAGACAAGACTCTTGTTTATTTAAATTGAAAGTTGGATATTGTACTGACCATTAACTAATAAAACCACCGACATCATCAGAATTTCAGAAATAGAATCAATAAAAACATAAACAGTAAAAAATCTTAATGGCCCGAGGGATTGTCTGTATTCATTATTTATAAAAGGTAACGTAATCAAACTGCATTTAAACATCTGCCTCTTGTCTAGGATTAATTGCCTGTTTAGCTGCTTATACATTTTGATAACATGAAAAAGTTCATTAGCATTGCAGCCCTCCATTATAGAAAGAGAACTGATGACTGAATATCTTGTTGTAATAAGTATTCAAATCTGCATGGGAGAAGGCCACACTGACATGTCTTTGTTTAATATCTGCTCATAACAGGATCTTCTCATAATAAGTGAATTAATTAAGGAATTAATTTAGCAACATTTGATGAGTTATAAACACACAAACACTTGTGGTTACAGACACACTTTGAATACTACGGTACCGCTGAACATGTAATATTGTTGCCCCCTTCGGCTCTCTGCATTCAAGGAGCTTGACGCAGGTATACACAGAAAAGGGGGTTATTACCATAAATAGGTTGAGACTGCTCTCTGTGGAGTAGATCACTTACAGCCTGGGGACACAATGACTACCAGAGGACGCTTCAGCAACAAAGAAAATAATCTTCAGCACAGGCTTATTGTAAAACACAAACATTTAAACAGGTCAAATATTAAATATGAGAAATCCACGAAAACTAAAAATCTGTATAAAAAAAGTCCATTTAAATTGAATTTCAAACAAAAACTAGACTGCATTAAAAACTGCTAAGTAACACAATCCTGAGTAGACTGTGTTCACTCAGCTAAAAATTAAGTATATAAATCAAATATAATAGCTTTAAACGTAAAGTGGGATATTTTTGTTTGCAGTAACCTTGCCGTGCTCTCTCTTAGGGATTGAGCTGTGTTTGCCCGGTTGGCGCTTCTCCATGACGATGGTTGCCAGTCTGGTGGTGGTGGGCGGGCAGCTGCTGATGCCGGGTCTGGCAGCTCTGTGCCGTGATTGGCAGATTCTTCAGGTCCTCATCATTGTCCCATTCGTCCTAATGCTTCCTTACATTTGGTAAGCTCATCCCTACTACATGGCTGAATGATACATGTTTGCATATTATCATCCCGTGTGGGTGTTTGGAATGAGTTTTCAGCTGCACTGACTTGCATAAACCCATCTGGACTTTAGTATTAACCATATTTACATGTTGGTTAATAATATATTAATAATCTGAACTGAGATTCAGAATGAACAACCTGTGTATACCTAAATTATAATAGAGCAAACAGATTCTACTGAATGAGGTGGATACAGGACACAAATTCTTGCTTCTATTTAAGAAATAACCTTTACAGTATGTTTTGCTGAGACTAGTATTTAATGAATCAGTGAGTAGGCCAGACACCCAGGACAAGCAGCTTTTGTGTCTCAGCTATTAGTTATTTTAATTCACAGTTGCCTGAAGGACTGAAAGGTTTAAGAGCAAGAAAAACGAAAATAAACCCTATTTCTTATTGACTTACAGGGGGGGATGATCTGGGTGATGGTAGAACTAGTTTTGCTATTAAATAGTGTGCACTAGGTTTGTGCGATCTAGATTTTGCCCTACAATACACAGTGTATTCATCCAGAACTGACTAAAACAGACAGGAAAATGAGCTCCTACGTGAAAAGTGAAATGCTTGGCAGGTCTAGAAGTACAGTATCATCGGACTAAACATCACTGGATATCATGGCAGTGTAATATCATATTGGGGATAAAATTGTTATATTGCACAAGCCTAGCATGCACTGATGACAAATCATCTTTTTAGACTCAGGAACAAAGAGGTTACGCTGAAACACTGAAGAAACCGCGCAAAACAAAGTGCAGCACAAAGCCGTCGTACAACTTTCCTGCTATAAGTAACAGTCACGTCGTGGTTAACGACCTCTAGAATGAACAAAGGCTTTATCCAGACCATCACTTACAGTTAATGTGAGGACAGAACACTAAATCTTATGACTCAAACATGTTGGCTTTATTGTGGAGAACACAAACATTATATGCTACATTAGAAACTTTATTCTAGCATAATGATCATAGAATTGTTCATTTCCCTTAGCCTTAGCCTAGTAATATTAGAATGTAAAAAGCCATTAGGAGCAGGTGAAATTTATGCAGTAGTATAAGTGGGGCTTGATAAAATTTACACTGATAGAAATTAAGGAGGAGTTGGGACCGGGTTTGAAGGGTTTGAGGAAATGTGGGTGCGTAAACATTTCAGCAGTCTGCATCTTGCTGGAAGCAATTGTTGAAATATGCTCCTGCCAAGATAGTAACAGACTTCATTTGGACAATAAACCATGGATCATGAGAAATGAGATTTTTCTGACCATCCTTCTTTATAGGGTTTTTCCCGAGTCTCTGCGTTGGCTGTTGGCCACGCAGCACTATAACAGAGCAAAGAGGCAAATGTACTCTATCGCCCGAAGTAACAAGGTGGACACTGCAACTGACCCTAATGGAATTCTCTCAGGTGAGGACAGATATCATACAGACGAGAAGAGATCTCTGGGAAAGTGAACATTTTACCCTGTAAGGATGATTATAAAAGTCACCCTGAATTATGCTTGTGTCCAGAGCTGGAGCGTGAGCTGCAGCAGAAGCCCAGAACCTCCTGTATCACACAGCTGAGAAGCACACGAAACCTGTGGAAGAGCACTGTAGTGCTCTGCGTCAACTCGTGAGTATATCTGCGTGTGTGTGTGTGTGTGTGTGTGTGTGTGTGTGTGTTTGATAAGACGATAAACGGAAGTGTCTGGGATGGTCAGAGCCAGGGGGCCTCCTACAAAAATGTTGGCCTAGGACCTGATGTTATCTTCTGAAGGGGGAAAAAAGTGTGTTTTTCATCATGGCTGTGTCCTGAATCCATCCTGCCAAATGACTAAATAGTACGCCAATAGTACCAAACCAAACATCTGCGAACCTTCATGCTGCTCAACAGTTAGCTAAAAATGTACATCGCCAAAATTTAAAACCAGATAGAATTCACACTCATAGCAGCAAACATATGACATACATTTCCAACAATCGTAACCGAGTCTATTTATAAATAACATTGCAGGACTCATCGGTTACTTGTAAACAAGCCATCCTTCGAGTTTAGGTTTCTGTCTCTCCTTTTTTAGTTATTTCCTTTTTTCATTTCCTTTTGTTCTTGAAAACTTTGTCTTGAAAATTCAACGCAAGTCAGCCACAATGTCAGCTGTCCTCTAGCTGAAATTACTGCAGCATTTCTCAGTAGATTGCTATCAGTCACAGAGCAGTTAGCTAGCATTACATACTCAGGGCCTATAAATGCTTAAAATGTATTGGTTAATGTTGGTTAATATTACATCACCCAAGGCCAGCGAGCAGGCCCAGGAGGTGTGGCGATCACATCATATTGAATTTTGATCAGTTAATTTAGTAGTTTGTCTGTATTTATGCCACGTTGACTTTCTATGGGCAGGGGAGGGCTCGCAGTCCCTGGGGAGGAGATGATGGCTAAAAGAAGCACAGGCTGCACTTTCAGCTCCAGATGTTACTCTTATAATTATAATAATACACGAGACTGAAGCAGAACGATGAGAAATAAACAAATAATATATAATAAATATAATATTCAATTGTGTTGAATTATATCAAAAAAGTGCTGAGAGATTTATTAACATCTAGAGAAGAAAAGGGAAAAGATAAAGTTTTGGTGTTATCAGTGATATGGTTATTTGTTTGTACACATTTTTTTTTTTTTGGTAGTTATTGCTATGAGTTAGCTTAAATCTGTAGCACCCCTCCTGGAGAACGCATCAAAACCCAGGATAAGTTTCTTATTGTTTATTTCGCCTTGGACACGTATTTAAAGCTTTGCAGCTTGCTCAGCGCCTCTTTTGCACTGCGTTACTTTTGAACCAGCTCCTCATTGCTGACTGTACAGAACACACACATACGGTTTAGACAAGAAGATTCAGGTGAACGAGGAAAAAGATGAGTGCAATGGAGGAAATTTGAATCTAGTGACAGGATTTAAAAGTATTTGGTGCAAGTGCAGTGGGCGGCACTACAGGTGCTGAAACTGCCGCTGTGGACAAATTTCCAGACAAAATGAAGAAGCAGAAGCTTCTTGGTTTTTAGTTTTCAGTTGATTTTGCCATATGGTCTGGATTGTTTCTTTTTGTAATTTGTAAATTAGAGGTGGCCTACAGTTTTTTTTTTTTTTTTTTTTTGACTTTTTTTTTTTTTTTTGACTTTTTTTTTGACTTTTTTTTTTTTACTTTTTTTTCGTGCTCAACTGTTTGTACACATTTGTATTTTTTTAATCAGGTTTATACCACAGTGAGGTTGAATTCTCAAATCTGAAGGCGTGCAGTGATTCTCTTTATAACAGCGCGGCTCAGCCACTAGTTCTGCCTTATATGTGTTTATATTAATGCACTCGTTCTGATATGTTACTGTTTCTATGGTAACAGTTCATTCACAGTGACTTGTATCTTGAATACCCCACATAATCTAAAGCTAATAATAAACAGATTTGATTTAACAAGGAAAAGCATATAAAAATTTTATTAGGTGACATATTTATTATTTAAGGAGTCTCAAGCTTCAGCTCTTTGTAACAGTAAGTTTCTCGACACGGGAATCTTCAGGAGAGAGGAATTTGCACTTTTGTCGTGTGATATTCCTTACTCGTACAATAAAATGTTTAAATAATCAATGAGCAACTGTTTGATAAAATCCAGAAAATATCCAATTACCTGTATTTAATCAAATACTTGATGTGCAGGAGGGATTTATGGCAAATGTATGTGGAAAATAGAGTACTTTCATTTAATCAGGGTCCTGAAAAAGATCATGTAGATAGTGCTGAGGCAAAATTGTCATTGGTTTGGGGAGGGCCCTAATTCATGATGTATATTAAAGATTATTAAATCATCTCTCTCTCTCTCTCTCTCTCTCTCTCTCTCTCAGGCTGACTGGCTATGGTATCCACCACTGTTTTGCACGCAGTGTTTTGGAGGGCAGCACCTCTCACCTGCACTATTTTGCTCTGGCAGGCATCGCCATGGCCTCGTGTTTGGTGCTTTGTCCAGTGGTGGCAGCATTCGGCAGACGAGGCGGCCTCCTCACCTTCATGATTATCACAGCGCTGGCCTCCTTACTGCAGCTCGGCCTGCTCAGCTGTGAGTGTACATACACGCGCTAGTGCATACATACGGTATGTAGATACTGTATGCAAGAAGTTTTGGATTAGCGGCAATCAAAATGATTCACTGATTATTCATCCAAAAGGCAAATAGTTATCTTTTCCTTCTCTACCTCCTTCTGTTATTATTCATAATAACAGAAGATTTCAAAATTGGGTTTCACAGTAACTACTAGGCAAAGTGGCAGCTCCTGCCCCATCCAAATTATAGGGGGAGGGGGGATCTTTTGGTCTATTCATGATCGAAAAATGGGTGAGAACAATTTCCTTCCTGAAAGTCATGGATTGCAAATTGAATTGCAAAATCAGCTATAAAGAGTCTTAGATATCCTACACAACTTCACCTTCATGTAAAGGCCTATTGGTCAATTAAATAAAGAAAATTTTTTTGAGCTGTCACTGTGGATTTATGGACAAAAACTGGAATATGTGAAGTCCTACAGGTGTGTCTTAGTTGTATAGTTGTTGTTACAAGTGTGGTGCTGCAAATACAGTTGTTATTATTTTAGAGACCTAATTTTGTCGTTATAATTAGCCTTGTTAATGAATGGCTAAAAGACTATAATGCTGGTGAAATGGCACTAACATGCAGCTTGCAGAACTTCGGCTTCAGCTATCGGTTTATTTAATATTTAGGGCAGAATTTGTTTTGTAAGTCTTGCTTGGTTAGATTCATATTCCTGAGCTTGTCGGTGCTCCATACAGGACTTGCTTTTCTCTCTCATGATTGACAAGATTCTTGTGTTTTTAAATGCTTGTATCTCTTTTTTTATAACAGTAATCGGAAAGTACAGTCTTCGGCACAATGCAGGTAAGACCAATTATTATCACACACACACACACACACACACACACACACACACACACACACACACACACACACACACACACAGGCTTCCTCAATTAATCCATGCACAGATATTTCAAGATGTCCTGTTTAATATCAGTTCTCAGGGACACGCTAAATCAGCGGTTCTCTGTGGCGTTTTCCATCATTGGAATGTTCTCGTCTCACGCCGTCAGCACTCTAAGTATCTTCTACTGCACAGAGATCACGCCTACTGTCATCAGGTGAAATCTCTATCTGGATCTCTCTCTCTCTATCTCTCTCTCTCTAGCCATCTCCTGCTCTCTCTACCTCTGCATCCTTTCATCTTTGCCCATGTTTCTCTCATTCTGTATATTCTCTTTATTGCCGTGTTTGTATCTTCTTGCAGGCTTACAGACACATGCAAGGAATTCTTCTTAAACCATAGAAATTTGCCAACAATTACATCTTTTTTTTTATCTGTTTATAGTTACATTTAATGTGAAGTCCTGACGACTGTTACAAAACACTGAAACTGGAGACTCCTTCCTTTTCTTATTACAGAATCCTTCACCATATTAATGTTATTTTAATCTGTTTATTATTAGGCTTAGTTTATGTGGAGGTCCGTCATACAAGTCCCTGTGAATTAAGTGAATTAACGGTTACTATAGAAACGATAAGTATTAGAATGTGCATGTTAATATAAAACTGTGATTTCCCTTGGAGCCGGAGCTGCTGTTACAGAAAATTAATCAATACCTTCTAAGCTAGGCAGATTTGAGAATTCAAGCCGACCAAATGCATCCTTTTGAACTGCTGCACATGCTGCATCACAGGGCTGCGGAACACACTCGGAGGAAAGTGCTATCTGCCCTCTTCCACATACATGAGCTCACAGATGCCCACGATTGTCTAGTTTTGCTG
This sequence comes from Pangasianodon hypophthalmus, assembly GCF_027358585.1. NCBI lineage: Eukaryota > Metazoa > Chordata > Actinopteri > Siluriformes > Pangasiidae > Pangasianodon > Pangasianodon hypophthalmus. Next base: position 9,161,937 of record NC_069739.1, read on the forward strand.
GGTGAGAGAGTGTGAGATCGTGGCCAATTTCGATCCCTTGGCGCCACGCATTGTCAGGATTTAAACTTGCGCTCTCCGACGATAGAGCAAACACTAGCTTGTATATTTTTGTAGTATAGAGGTACTTTTTTTCATTTAAAAAAACAAAACATTTGCCCTTGAATAATTTAAATCTTAAGCTGCTCAAGTTGCTGTCATGGTGAAACATTAAGGTCACCAGTTCTAGTGAGTTATTCTGCAACTGAATGATGCTGGTGGCCAAAATCAAGTTCTTTTTGTGGTGGAAAAGCATGTAACCCCGGCACTTTGTCTGTGTCAGGGTGAGAGAGATAGAGAGAAATAAAGCTACATGTACAAATGTATAGGAAATTTTTGGAAAATCATTGTTCTGTCTCTCGACATGTTGCTTGTATGCAATGTGAATAAGCTCCTGCCCTAATTATAACCTTGCTCTTGCGTGTGTGTGTGTGTGTGTGTGTGTGTGTGTGTTAGGGGTGGAGGTGTAGGTTTGGTCCTGGCTAGCGCAGGGTTCGGCATGCTAACTGCTCCACTTATGGAACTTCACAACCAGAAAGGCTTCTTCCTTCACCATGTCATCCTCACATGCTGCACTCTCCTCTGCATCATTTGCATTCCATTGCTGCCTGAGACCACTGGCCAACCGCTGCCTGAAACTCTGGCTGAAGGGGAGGGGCTTTTGCGCAGGCCCCTCCTCCCTGGAGAGCAGCACCACCTTCTGGCCAGGCAAGAGGTCAGGGAGTACTCTCGTGTTCAGGACACGCCTCTTCATCAGGTTGTCAATCCCAGCAACACCACAGCACCTAGTAACAGCACAGCGAACGGAGTGAGGACTTGACTGTGTGCATGCGCTGCGTGAATCGAAGCCAGCCCAGGCCATATGAAGAACAGCGGCAACGATCTGATTGGCCCGCAAGCACAAAGATGCATCATGAGGTTACAAGCACTAAGATTTCCTAGAGCATTTTAACCGGTGAATGATGTCAAACTACTGACTACTCGTAATGTGTGTCAAACCTCTTAATCCAGGAGGGATGGATGTGGTAGAGTGTTGTGAAAATGAATGTTGTCGTAACTTCACTCAAGCAATGAATGGAAGTCTATTTTTCAAATGACCACTAAGTTCAGGCTGATGTTGGCAAACTGTCAAATTGCCTCACAGTTTTTAGCTTTTCTATAGTTTTGTACTGTCCAGAAACAATCATGTTAATCACTCTTAAGTTGTTATGCATGTGTGTAGTCTCATGCATGCGTGTGTGTATGTGGAAAAAGAAGGAAGGCAGAACAGAGGAAGCGAGACCTGATTATGGATTATGATGTTTGGGGGGAAAAAAAAGCAGGCTGAATCCGTAGCTTAGTTGGCTGAAAACATCATAGTGTTAAGATCGTGTTTAATTTCACAGAGATGGTTTAAAGTGCGTTCAACAACGATCTTAGTATCTAGGTGTTTCAGGGGAAACTGGCGCAGGTCTGTAGAACATGCAGATGTGTCTGTGTGTGTGTGTGTGAATATTCTGTAGTTTTACACTAGAACAGTTGCTGTTTCCATTTGGAAATTAAAGAGGCAGGGCAGAGCACAGATAAACGAAGGGCTGCTGACTTGGCTGCTCAGTATTTCCTGTAAATGTTTCAGGCAGTATGTTATCTGTGGCTCAACTTTTTTTTTTTTTTTTCCTGAACTACTGAATATGAGATTCTAAAATGTTTTCCCTGTTACTGAGATAGTTTGTTGATGGCACAAAATATGCAAAAAAAAAAAAAAAAAGAAATCTCATTTTTCTGACTGTTTTGTGCTCAATATGGACTGTAAGTTTTTCCAGAATGGATGTACTGTATAACTGGCCTTAAATTGTGACTGATAATCTGAGAAAAAGCTCTAAATTTGATCGATATCTGAGATATTTTAACAGAGAAAAGCACCGACTGGACGCAATTTCAACAACTAATTGTGTGCTCAGTGTGACAAATCCTAATTATGTAAAGAAATTTCTGGGTTCAGGACGTAACTCGATCCTTAATTTTTAATTCGCTGGCCTGAAAAAAAAAAGTTCACTGGTATTTAAATGGTCATTTGACTCAATGACTGAAATGTACTTATTTTATACCACTTGTTCAATAGTGTTTCTCATCAGTAATATGCAGGTATATGCAGTGCAATTCATGGAAATGTATCCTTTCCACTGTTCATTTTTATAAGACATGCCATTTGTGAATAAATACATTTGAATAACAATTTTTTTTGTCAGTAAATCAAGATTTTCTAAGTGACAATGCAAAGCGTATGCATTGTAAGAATGCATTGGGTTTTTCTGGCGTCCAGATTTCTTTGTCAGTGCAGTATAGACATGAGAGTAGATCAGGTAGAGACGTGGATATTTTGTTAACCTTTATTAGGTGAACTATGTACAAAACAGACAGTGTTGAAAAATGAGTGTATGTCATTGAAAGAAGTTAAAATTTGTCAGGATGGAGCTCCATCTCCTTTTTTATTCGGTTCTCCACTAACAGCGTTAGATTGGAGTCCGTCACTGGAAGGTTATAACTCACAAACACCTGCTTCTTGGTCTTCTTTGCTGCAAGTTCAGAAACAAAAGAAAAACCATAAAATTAAGAACTCATCCTAATACACTTGGATCTTTATATCAGGAAAAGAAAAAAATCTAGCTTCATATTTGTTATAACATTAACAAAACCAAAATACAGAAAGAAAGTGTGACAACTAACTGAATTTAATATATATATATATTTGTTTAGTAAGTACTTTAGAATATATTGCTAGCCTGTGTCTAAAAGTCTGTTAGATATAATTTATTTGCATGTATTCGAAAGCCATGGTTCCCACAGTGGTGTAAGTTTTGTTACAGTGGTGGAAATCACAACCCACCGTGATTAAAGGTATTATATTTATTACTGAATTCTACAGGAATTATTATTACCTTATTGAACTGGTCACTTGTAATTGAACAGGTTTTAATGGACCTGACTCTTGCTCGTGTGATTATTGCTTTTATACAACAGTTCTATAGACAAGAAATTAATATTGAGTATGTGACATTTCGGGGGGGTGCACACACACACACACACACACACACACATATATATATATATATATATATATATATATATATATATATATATAATAGATAGATAGATAATTTTAGATTTTTTAAAAAAATAATACAGTACTAACCCTGCAGAGACAAGAAAATAGTTTAAACCACTTTTTTATGGCATTTGGCAGATGCCCTTATCCAGGGCGACTTACATTTTATCTCATTTCTACACCTGAGCAGTTGAGCATTAAGGGTCTTGCTCAGTGGCAGCGCTGGGATTTGAGCTCACAACCTTCTGACCAGTGGTCCAACATCTTAACCACTGAGCTACCACTTCCCCGGGAATTTTTGCATTTATTTATTTTTTTAAAGCAGGGATTTTTTCATTTTCAAACAGGGAGGCTGGGGATGTCCTTATTTTTCTTTATCTAAGGTGACAACCCTTTTATATAGCACAGGATAAGGTTCAGTAAGAGCAAGAACTACAGGATATACAGTAAGTAATAGTGTAATGGTGTATTAGTATATTAGTGTGATGGTGTAATGGTGTATTAGTGTAATGGTGTATTAGTATATTAGTGTGATGGTGTATTAGTGTAATGGTGTATTAGTGTAACAGTGCATTAGTGTAACGGTGTATTAGAGCATTAGTGTAACAGTGTATTAGTGTAACAGTGTAATGGTGTATTAGTGTATCAGTGTAATGGTGTAAAGGTGTATTAGTGTAACAGTGCATTAGTGTAACAGTTTAATGGTGTATTAGTGTAACAGTGCATTAGTGTAACAGTGCATTAGTGTAACAGTTTAATGGTGTATTAGTGTAACAGTGCATTAGTGTAACAGTTTAATGGTGTATTAGTGTAACATTGCATTAGTGTAACAGTGTATTAGTGTAACAGTGCAATGGTGTAAAGGTGTATTAGTGCATTAGTGTAATAGTGCAATGGTGTATTAGTGTATTAGTGTAACAGTGTATTAGTGTAACAGTGCAATGGTGTAAAGGTGTATTAGTGTAATAGTGCATTAGTGTATTAGTGTAACAGTGTAACAGTGTATTAGTGTAACAGTGCAATGGTGTAAAGGTGTATTAGTGTATTAGTGTAATAGTGCATTAGTGTAACAGTTTAATGGTGTATTAGTGTAACAGTGTATTAGTGTAACAGTGCAATGGTGTAAAGGTGTAATAGTGTATTAGTGTAATGGTGTATTAGTGTAACAGTGTGGTGAGATCTTACTCAGTCTCTGAGCTAGGGAAGTTGGGGTTGTGTCTGATGAATCTCCCAGTACCAGTGTAGACAAAGGCATGGAGTCCTAGTATTTAAAAACATGTCAACTTTTTTACAGAGAACTTTAAACCTTTATAAGATCAGAAGAAGAAGAAAGCACAGTGAGATAAGAGAAGCTCTCAGCATCTTAGCAGCTGTCTAAACACATGATGTGCTTAAAGTTTTTGTTTTTCATAAACAACTGGAATACAACTTACAAATCTGCTGTTCATTGACACGGCCAGGTTGGAAAGGACAGGACTGGTTCCGACCCAAAGGAAAAACCCGCCTGTGAGCTTCAGCACGTGGAAATGCACCATCTGCTCCAGGAGCTTCTCGGAGAAATCATGAACACTGAGTGTCTCTGTGGCCGCCTGGACACTGCCCTCACAGCTCTCCATTATATCCTGTTCCTAATAATATTAACAATCAGCTGAAAAACCGAACCAAACAAACCGAAACCGCAGCATCAGCAGCATCAGCAGCAGCAGCAGCTCCATCCGGGTCCCTCCGCTTCTTCAGCGAGTCGGTTTCACGCGCCGCTTGTTGTTTCAGCGCCCTCTCCTGGTGGAAAAGAGAAACGCGCAACTCCTTCACGCCTTAAACTACTTTAAATGTGCAATAGCTGTTTTTTATCCTCCATCCATCCATTTTCTGTGCTGCTTATCCTACACAGGGTTGCAGGGAAGCCTGGAGCCTATTCCAGGGAACTCGGGGGACACCAACCCATCACACACACACACACACACACACACACACGTCGTTGGACTAGGGGAGGAAACCGGAGTACCTGGAGGAAAGCCCCGAAGCGCAGGGAGAACATGCAAACTCTGCACACACACACAGGGTGGAGGTGGAACTCGAACCCCCAGCCCTGGAGGTGTGAGGTAACAGTGCTCAAACTTTTTTTTTTTTTTTTTGCCGTACCCCCTAGGTGTCTTTTTTATTTCTTAATTTGTACAAATAACCTGGAAAATATGCCAAACACAATCAAATAACTGTTGAAACCACGACTTCAGCACAACTGCATTATATGCATTACGGTGCATTATGGTCTTGGGCTTGTTTGTGTTTACACAGACCTCTCTTTATAGCCAATCTCTAACACCTGTTCACTCTCAGTCTGAAAGCAGTAAAGACGATTCTCCTATGAGCACAAAAAAAAACAAAAAAAAACAAAAAAAAACATGCACAACAGCACAATTTTGGTCATAACAAAATTACACACAATGATATGAAGAAGTGAGGCTGGGGCTGATTCCTTTCTAGCTCAGACTGTAGATTCATGCCACCTATCAGCATCAGTCATATCAGGTGATTACACAGACTGGAACACTCCCTAGATTTGATCTCCATATTTTTCAGCACATGTTACACGTCATCAGCTGTGAGCGAGAAGACGCATGTGAAGGACTGTCACTCAGCAAAATCATATAAATGTTTAATTTGATACTCAAGCCTGGTATCATACAAACATTTTATAATGTTCCATGGTAAGATTTTAAGTCAGATAATCCCTGAAACTGTTGGTGCCAATTTTCACAATTAATCAGCTGACACTTTATATTTTACAATCATATAACAGAAACCTGTGTATTAAAGCATCATTTAGAAATGATTGAAATCCATTTGTTGCAGAACACTCTGATCAGAACAGTCTAAGTTCAAGTATATAGTTCTTCTCTAGACTATGTTTGAACAAAACGCTTGTAATAAAGTGTCAGAAATGCAAGGTAGCTGCAATAGGCTTGGAGTAGCTTGCGTTTTGAATGCAGGAAGGAACTGCAGTGCTTTCTTTAACTTCAGCACTTTCAGCTATTTGAATCTGGTTGCCTGTTTGCTAAAAGGTCTATAAATTGCGTTTCATTGTAGAAAACTGGTTACAGTGCTTTCGTATGACTAAGAGAGACTAAGTCATTAGATTCATGTAGGATTTTTTTGTGTTTCATGCTTATGAGTTTGTATGAGGTTCTGAAGGAGTCGATTGAGTAGTTTCAGTTCTGGTTGGTTGCTTGAGGCCATATGTGGTGAAACGCTGGACTGCCCATGTTTTAATAGCTTTAAGTCACCTGGACCTCTCAGTCACACGACTTCTGTACATATTTGATCTGGTCATGAGTAATTTTCGTTCACTTCCTGAAATAGATGTTTGAACTTTAACTATATTGTGTGTGTGTGTGTGTGTGTGTGTGTGTGTGTGTGTGTGCGCGTGCGTGTGGGTGTGTGTGGGTGGACATGTTTTACATCCTGTGGGGACCAAATGTCCCCTCAATGATAGGAATATCTGACAGTTTTGACTTTTTTTAGATAATTGGCTGGTCCCTATGAGATAGACTACAATTTAAAAAAATCAAATCAAATCAAATCAAAAAGAGCCAAAAGGTTTTCTTTTGGTTCCTGAGGTTAGGTTTAGGGTTTAGGCATTAATTAGCTGCATTAATAATTTTGTCAGTTGAAGGTCCTCACAAGGGTAGTAAGACAAACATGTGTGTGTGAGTGTGTGTGTGTGTGAGTGTGTGTGAGTGTGTATGTATCTGAGGGGGTGTCCCTGCTAAACTGCTAATCTCCCTTGAGATTTAGCGCTCAGAGGGTCAGTGGAACATTTGTGAGTTGGCTTGTGTGTGCCTGTTTTTGCAATGTATATGTGAGAAAAAGTCTGGGGCTTTAGGGGATTTTTGCCTACACCTGCCATCCTCAGCACAAGTTTTGTAACGTAAAGTCTGAAAACTATTAATTACACATACTCAAGTCATGTCTGTTATTAGCTGATTCATTCATAGAACTGAGAGTGAAATGTGATATTAAGCTGCGGAACAGCTCTCTGAGAATTCAAATCATCGATTTATATCCTCCACGACCCGAATGAGGATTATTAAATCGGGAAAGAACATTAAACCTGTCGTTGCTGGAATCCATGTGACTCTTCAGTGCTTTGTTGAATCTTTATCACAGAAGATTTTACTTTTAATAATTTCCTGAATTGTGACAATGTGTGTGCTGGATGTGCAGTCATTTGATAGAACATTTGTTACTGTGTTATTCTAAGGAATACTTTAGTCCATAATCATTCAAAAGACCCATTTTTTTCAAACATTAATATTGTCTTTAGATTTTTGGGCAAGGGATGTGTTTTTTGTGCATGCAGCTGTGACCCTACAGCGTCAGTATGTCACCCATGTTAGATCAGTGGGCATGTCTTATACAAATATAATAAATAATATAAGTAATGTTCATTAATTTATGTTAGAATTAAAAATATTACTGCACAATAAGGCCTAAAGAAAGAATATGAATCTAAACCAAAGTACTCATGGACACTTAGTAACTTAGAAAATCCACATTTTTAGATATATCACATAATATTGATATTAGAGGTAAAATAATACTAACTATAGTGTTGATTTGCTGTTGAACTATCCAAAAAATAATGATTAGATCAATCATTAGTTTAGAATAAATGCATGTACACCAGGAAGGCCTAAATACCCAGGTTTCAGCCTTTCAGCCATCTTTCAAACATCTGCCCAAGGTACATGATCTCTGGCTTCCTCTCACTCACCACATTTGATTAGGACATTTACTGTTTCTTGCTTTTGGAACAAGGTGTTGGACTCTTTTAGTAACACTGGTTTTCCGGTTTTTCTTTCAGTTCAAATGAGAAAAGCCTGTGAGCATGTTTTAGTATGTGAGAGCAAAAACATGGCAGCAGCTGCTGTTAGGATTTTTGGAGAGGGGGGCAAAGGGCACTGTCACCAGGCAAAAATGTCAAATTTAAGCTAATTTACCTGTTATATTGTGATTGGTGCATGTTTGAGGTGTCAATACTATTTATATCCACCTATGGGTTGAGTAAACATTTAACCCTGGGTTATTAATCAGTTATTTACCCTAAAATAATTTAGTAACTACTATGAATTATTCAATATCAACAGTTGGACTTAATATTAAGGGCATGTAGTTACTTGAGGAATGTGAATCTGGCCCTGCTGACAGGTCCTTGGAATTTAAGGGGTTAAAATCTCTGATTAGGTTGTAAGGTTACACTTTTATTATATATTTAGCCATCCAAATTAGTAGGATCGAAAGAGGTTCAGCCAGTTTCATGTAAATCTTTTGGCTAGCAAGGTTGATGAACCTCAGTCAAACAAATGCATGTTCCATATCAATAAAATCAACATTCATTTTGGAAAAGTTTCTACTAGCTGATTATTTCTCTGTATAACACAACCATTCACGCTTTCACAACATTCAAAATTTTCAGTTATGCATGTGAACTGTTTTGTAATTTGTACGTTTTGCTAAAAATCAGCGTCGTTGCAGTGTTGTTTTGAAACACATTTCAGAAGAGAAATTTCACCACTGAAAAATAAACCTGAAAGTGTGACTTTCTTCTCCCTGTTTTGAGGCCTCAATGGAAAATGGAAAGCGCAACAAATTTCACTAGGCAATGGCTTTCCAAGATCTATAACAACAAGACGTTAGTGTGTCCATATCCATGAGGCAGAGAGAGAGAGAGAGAGAGAGAGAGAGAGAGAATGTCAGAGAGAATAAAAAAGAATAAGCAACTTTCTTGTTTTTAATGAATTCCTGTTTACTGCATAAAAGCGTCACATTTTTTAAAATTTCATATTTAATGTTTGATGTTACAGAATCTCGAGGTTTCAGAATGAAAGAGCGAGAGGGGAAAGGGTAGAAAAGAGCAAGGAGTCTAGAACTAGTGCTTCTGAAGCAGATCGTATACTCAAAAACAATATTAGATCATATGTTTCAGTTTCTGTGTAGCAAAACAAAATTGATAAGAAATTGTAAAGAAAACAGTGTTTATAAGAAGAGTGGAAAGAATATTAAATACTACATTAAAGTAAAAATACTGTTACTTGAATAGTATTTCATTGTTTCATTAAACCTTCATTTACTAAACAAAAAACAAAACAAAATGTAGAAAACCTGGAAACAATACAGTAACTAGTTACATCATGAGGTCATGACCATGAAAGATAGAAATCTGAAAATGAGAATTCATGTAATATTTAGCTAAGAAATTAATATATAGAATATAAAGGATTCTGCATAAAAATCATATTTTTTTTTATTCTGCATAAAAATCACAAAAATACTGCAAGAATTAATACTTTTAAAAAAAGAATTACTTAGCAATTTTTTTTGGTTTAGATTTCTTTTTTCTTTCTTTCTTTCTTTCTTTCTTATTTTCTTTTTATAACAATGTGACAAGCCTTTTTTTTACATCACCACTACATAATATCTCCTCATAATATTTCCTAACTGCAGTTACACATATTTCATATTTGTAAATTTTTTACTAGTTTGTACCAGTGATATTTTTTTGTCTAAAATATACATACTTTATGGATTATACATAAGAGATGTTTTTCAGAAAACACTTCATCAGTCATATTGTTTATCTGTATGTCCAGAAGAAAAAAGGGTTTGTTTTCATTTAATGTAATATCTTTCATTTTTATTTTGATTCTTGATTTGGAAAGCTTGGTGATATAGTGAGTGTATCTGAAGTATTATGATATAAAATGATTATTATATTAATTATTATTATTATTATAATGACATATATATTGATTCAGATTGGAAATTTTTTCTTCGTGCCAGTGTAATAACACATACATACCCACTGCCTGCCTCTTGGAAGAATGAGCTGTGTGTATTATATGTATATCTTCGTTGATCTTTGGTATTGCATTGACTCAGCATGTTTTTGAAAGCCATCATAGATGCGCAGCGTAATGATAAGAACAGGTGGCCTGCAGGAGGGGTATGGTTCATTTGAATACCTGACCAGCAACCGCAAGATGTACAGATTTCTGGGAAAATCATTTGGTGAGAGAAGAGGGAGGGGGACAGAAGAGAGCAGTTAGGTTGAGAGCCAAGTATAATATATACATATGTACATTAATATATCTATATCTTTATCTATCTATCTATGTATCTATCTATCTATCTATCTATCTATCTATCTCTTTATACACTTTTAGTTAAGTGAATATAAGTGATTAACACTTTTCATTGGTTAAAACAACCAACATGTACTCCAAATATTATCATAAAATATTTCATACTATAAATTAATAATTAATTAATAACCAATAACTAATGTTTGTTAGTTAAAGGGTTGTTTTTTGGGGGTTTTTTTGCTTGCTTTTTGTTGTTGTTGTTGTTTTAAAGTGCACAAGCACCAGTATTTTCACACCTAAGTTTGCTTACTTATTGATATTTTTATATAATTTAGTTTGAAGGAAAAAAAAAGGACAGATCTTTCATTCTAGTTTAGCTGAAGCTGCACAATCTTGGGGAAGAAAAATGCATAAAAACATAAATAAATGAAAGAACGAATGAATGAATGAATGAATGAATGAATGAATGAATGAAGGGTATAGTTTAAAGAATCTGAAAGAAGTTTGCCATCTTGCAAATGCACATTTTCTTTAATTACCCTGTATAAAAATGCGCTCTTTGCGTGTGTGAGAGAATGTGTGTGTGTAAGAGAGAGAGAGAGAGAGAGAGAGAGAGAGAAAGAGCTGAATGCTGAGTAATCATCAGGTCCCAGAGGACTTAGGGGATTCAGAGTTCAGATCTAGTCATCTCTGGACAAATCGCATTAAATAGCAGATGTGACTCAAGCTTAAGCGGAAAATGTGCAGTGTCAACTTGGCGTTCAGCTGTGGGGAATTTGGGGTTTTAGGTAATTCCGCTGAAGCAAAAAGAACACATTTGCTTCTCAACATTTAGGAATACGTAATATCTTTTTTTAAAAGCGATTTCTATTTTTGGAAAACCTCAAAAGATGGCCCTGTTCATAATAACAATCCTGTCTGATTCCAGATCATGGTCCTGCGCGTATTTCTGTGTTTTATTTCCAAATCTACCAAACACACCCTTTCGAGTTAGAGTTAGGAGTAAAGAATGAGTGGATGAGTTCAGTCCAGGTGTGTTCGGGACTGCGCCCTTGCGCCTGACCATGAGCACAAAGCACCAAATGTTTTACTACACTACGACTAGGAATATCAAAATATTAACACTGTTTTAAACACTAGTGTAACTTCACTAGTCAGACTGTCTTCTCTTGCGCGTTTGGTATGTGCGTGTGCGTGTGCGTGTGCGTGCGTCTATGAACTTTGGTGGAACCCCTGGCGCACATCTGGCCACTGCTTTGAGTTCGGATGACGCTGCGCCCCTTGCAGGCAAATAATCAGGAAAGTTGCGGCTGAAATTTGAACGACAGGAGTTTCAAATGTCAAAATATCTGCGTGAGAGTAAGGTGAGAGCATTGTTTTGCGTAAAACCTTCATAATTAGCGGCTTAAATAATAATAATAATAATAATAATAATAATAATAATAATAATGATAATAGTGGATGTCAGTTTATTATTATTATTATCATTATTATTATTATTATGATGATGATGATGATGTCGGATTTTTTTTTCTATCCCATCCCCAGGAAAGGAGACAGGCTGCTGAATGGCTGGACTCTCGGGGAACGGAAAGCTTCGGCAGTGGCTGATTGAGCAGGTGGATGGGGGGAAATACCCGGGGCTGGTGTGGGAGGACCGCGAGAAGAGCACATTCCGTATTCCGTGGAAACACGCCGGCAAGCAGGATTATAACCGCGAGGAAGACGCGGCGCTCTTCAAGGTGAAAAAACGCAGAGAAAATCCACTCAAATCCTCCCCAAGTTCATATCACGTAAAGTCAACTAACCAGGCTGCGTGGCTTGTTTTTTTTTTGTTTGTTTGTTTGTTTTTTTTCCTTCCTACACACACCAGGCCTGGGCGCTCTTTAAGGGCAAATACCGCGAAGGCATCGATAAACCGGATCCGCCGACATGGAAAACGCGCCTCCGCTGCGCCCTCAACAAAAGCAACGACTTCGAGGAGCTGGTGGAGAGGAGCCAGCTGGACACCTCCGAGCCTTATAAAGTTTACAGGGTCATTCCAGAGGGCACTAAGAGAGGTGACTGATGAGGTTTTGTTTGCTTGTAGACAGAAATTTGTGCTCTCATAGCGCACTGCTTTTCCCCTGTAACTTCTGTATTTCACTCTGGGTTTATATGCGGCTTTATATCTTTCATTCTAAAATCAGAATGATATCTAAATGATGCTCTTCTTCTTCTTCTTCTTCTTCTTCTTCTATCCGTTTCAGCGTCCTGTGAGAGGACTTCTACAATGACAAGCCCTCACAGCTTTCCACTGTACCCGACATACACACCTCTGCAGAGTCAAGTATAATTTTTTTTTTATTTGTTCACACTTTTATAGATATTTAAAAAAAAACAAACTGAAATATAATTTAGGAGGATATTTATTATTCTTAATCTGTGCTCATGATCTATGCCAATTTAATGGGCTGTGTGGTATTTTCTTGGCACAGGTTTCTAACTTCCTGTCTCCAGGTGAGAAAGGATGGAGAGATTTGCCAGAGCAAGCTCCATTTCCAGATTTCTACTATCCCTACAGTCCAAACTCATACACCGCATCCTGGGACTCAGGTAATGCATGTGTGTGTGTGTGTGTGTGTGTGTGTGTGTGTGTGTGTGTGTGTGTGTGTGTGTGTGTGTGTGTGTGTGTGTGTGTGTGTAAAAGACAGGACATGCAACTGCTTCCCTTATAATGTCATTTGAGCATATATTTATGTATTTAATTTTTTTTTTGCTGCAGTCGGTTACCAGATCAGCAACTCTTTATACAGCTGCGGTGGTTTTGACCCTTCACCATCTACCTTTAACTTGGAGCAGAACATGAGATCTGCAGCTTTCTCTGGTACGCCCACATAAACACACACACACACACACACACACACACACACACACTCTCTTCTGTATTCCCATATCCTAACTCCCCCCTGCATGTGGCAGATCCCAGACTGCAGGTGTCTGTATTCAGTGGGGATTCTCTGATCAAGGAGATGACTGTGTTCAGCACAGAGGGCTGCAGGTTGGCTCCTTATGAAGAGAACCAGAATTACGGAGGCCCTGAACTGGTGCAACTTCCTCAGGGTGAGGGCACGGAGCTGGAGCGTGGCGTATTGGTCTGGATGGCTCCTGATGGCCTGTGCGCCCGTCGGCTCTGCAACGCCAGGGTCTATTGGGAGCCGGCACCCACCACCAACACTGATAAACCTAATAAACTGGAGAGGAACCAGACCAGCAAACTTCTGGACATCCAGCAGTTCATCGCAGGTTAGAACAATGTGTATACTCTTTCGTTGTGAAAGCTCACATTTGTTTTTCGCTTGTATTAAACAGGAAATGAAATGATCCCTTAGCATTTGCTGGCAATCCCTAGATTCCAGAAGTGAGCACATGAGAAAGAGGAAGAATAACCACTCATGCTTTACCCATTAATCTTCTATATCTTTGTCTTTTAGAGTTACAAGGCTACTATCTACAGGCACGTCCTCCTCCTTGTTTCCAGGTGCTGTTGTATTTTGAGCAGTGCCATGACATCCACGCTCACAGGAGGCCCATAACAGTGCAGGTACATACAGCCAACCCATTTCCCTGGTCACCCATGTGATGTTTGCAGGGTTACATCTGAAACAAGCATATGTTACATAACTTGATATGAGAATCACTATGAAGGACTATGAAGACCCATTGTTACTAACAATTTTCACCTATAGGTGGAGCCATTATTTGCTCGCCAGTTGTTCATCTTGAGTCAGCAGAGCAGCACACACCACATGAGGGCTCCTGATAACACACCACTGATGTGGGAGCAGATGCCTCCTTCTCAGCAGAACTACTACACAGGGAGCTCTCAACAGCATGACACAATGCAGGACTAAATTCCATGTGACACAAGTGAGGAGGTGATGACATAACCATTGTGCTTGTTTCATTGCATTAGGAGAAAATATAAGATAATTAAGTACTTAAAGGCAGAAATCTACAAGAGAAACTGTGAGATCTACTACCAGGAATGAAAATGAAAAGTAATCTGTCTGCCAGTTTTCTTTTGCGGATTCTTCTTTTATTACTTTTGTATTTCCGTAGTAGCATTATTGTAGTTCTATGGCATCTCATGGACAATGCATGCTTAGACTTGCTCATTATACAGATTTTTATTTGCTGCACTGATGAATAAACCTTATCCATGTCAAGTATGAAGAAATGAAATATAAATATTGTGGAATAAACAGATTCATTTTGTTCTAAATGATTTGATAAGAGAAGGAGAATATAAAAGGGCTGTTTTATGTCTCGAGAAAATCTGTGTTTTGACTCTTAACATTAAAGTCGGTTTACCTGAACCAACAATACCACTCTCTCTCTCTGTCTTTTTTTTTTTTGCAACTACTTTAAAGCATTTCTTTGTCAATTCCGGCTCATTTAAAAATAAATTCAGGCACATTAAAAATAAAAGGAGTCTCTTGTTATATTCATTACTTTTATTTAATTCAATTCAGCATAGCAACAATAAATAGAACATTCATTGGTGGTAACATATAACTCTAGTTACACTACTGCTCTATGAACCCCTGATAACAGCCAGAGGGTGTCTAACACCTGCCACGTTGTGCACTGTACATGCATGCAGAGATATTCCAGCAAGGTCATGTAGTGACCTATTATGTAGTATTTGCTATAAATACTTCCATCATACATTAATCATTCCCTACAACCTTCTTGCTGAGATGGTTGACAAGGAACCCTGGTGGTTATCCAGGGCACGACCGAACCACAGTTATATACGTAACTGTGTGTGTAGGGTTGGGGAGGGAGGTGCGGGTGGAGGGTGGTATTGGGGTTTGTAGCATCTGGGTAATGTACCAGCAATGTCATGAGGAACATGACTCACCTTAGGACAACCCAGAGAACCAGGCAAGGGCAAGGAGACATCAGCAAGAGGGACCTTATGCATGGTAACAGGAGAATAGACTGGAACCTCTACATAAGGCATGTGAGTAGGAGATGCTCCTGGTAGAGTTGCTTGTCACAGTAGGCCCTGGGTGTTCAGCCTGTCTGTAGCCTAGGGTACTAACCTACACCACCTTGGTCCTAACAGTACGATGCGGTCCAAATGACACTGTAGGTCACGTACCACGCACAGCAAAGAAATGTTTTGCAGGCTCACCCTCTATCGACTGCAAGGTGTGTTTATTTAAACTGTTTTACAAATGTGAGCAGGGGCAGAAATCTTGGATTCAGCAAGATGATTTGAGGTGAACTTATCATGAGCTTTTAGCTGTAGTAGCTGCTAGAAAGAACAGCCACCTATCAACTTTACACTTTGGCTCATAATGAGAAGCTTAAATGGACTCCAGCAGTGGGGGAAGTCCCATACCTGGCTCCAGAGGGACCATGAAAAGTAGAAAGGCAGGATTAAGTCTATGGGACCCATCCACACTGTGGTGTGCTGCAATGGCTGCTGCATACACCTTTACAGTAGATAAAGGGGACTTGCCGCTGTTTAGCAGCCACCAAAAGGTCAAAATTCTAGTAACTGGACAAAGCACCGATCCAGGTGGTAAGTTGAACACCATTTGAACTGTCTGTCTGAGATAGCAGATCTACTGGGAGGAGGAAGCTGTCAGGGTGCACTAACAACTGTTGAAAGCAGCATTGTGACCCTGGGGCCAGAAGTTGGACTCTGTAGCCTAGTTGCTGAATCCTCCACAGAGTAGAGTTGAGAAAATGAGTGCTGGAGGATATAATTGGTGAGGCCAGGGTATCCAGTGCGAGTGGGCTGTTCGCTTCTGCCAGAGAGAACAACAAATGGCATTGACCACAAAGAGCTGTGAATTAGTAGGAATCCAGCTAAATTAACAGGTTCAGCAATCAACAGTGCATGGCAAGTTGAGGAGAAACGGTCTACTTTGCTAGCAATGTGTTAGTCACAAGCTCTGTTGCCCAGAGCTAGCTGCTGGGAAATGTGGAGTATTTGAAGGAGAAAATGCCTAGGAGGTAACAGTCATGGGGGAAAAAAAAAAAAGGTTCGTCACACTCACCATACGGTGAATAGAAATTGGCCTAAGTGAAACAACCACGTGACTTGCGGCCTATGGCTGGTACAGACCCAGGAAGTGTTGTATGAATAATGCTTGTAATATGGAAGAAAAGCACATTTACCATGGTGGTAAGAAATAAGAGGAAGCGAATCCCGGCTTTGGAGGAAAGAACACCTGCAGCTCTGACACATGTTGCTACACAAAAAGCTCCATACTGTGTTCATGTACTCCGTCATGTGCACAGCCGAGATGGAAGAAGACAACGAAGGCAGTTATAGTGAGTACTGCATCATACAGCCCTAAGCGACCTTGTTGGAAGATCTCGGGATACGAGTGCACACGCACAGGGTTGTGCGACACACTGCCCTTGGCAATTAGGAGGGGTGAAATAGAACCGGACATGTTTTGGATTCAAGGAACAAACACTTTGGAACATTTAAAGTGAAATGTATTTTTGTGGACATATTTATTTCCCTTTTACATTTGACATTTAAACATGGCGAGCTGTTTAAATATTAGCAGGAATTTAGTGCACATAATGCTGTACTGAACTGAACTGACCAATCACAATCACATCGAGGAAACAAAGCTTAATTAAAAGTGGACTAAGCACACCAATACATGTATCTGGTGTTAGTTTAGGTAAGCATGAAAAGGGATTCCTTACTGTAGTGATAAACATCATCCAACCATCAACCATGTGACAAAGACACCACATCTTCAAATTAATTTCAGAGTAAAAGTCTGTCGGTTTTAAACTTTGTTTCCTTTACAACCTGTCAAAACCAAGAGACAACCTTTACAACACAATTATCTTCCCTTTCCGAAGTTTGTACAATAAACAGGAGTTAGTAACATTCATACACTTAATAGTGCTTCATTACATTAATGTCCCATAATTCACAGCTTTTGTTTTGAACAAACTGTAGAGCATGAGAGACCAGTTGAGATAAATAAATTCAGTGGGAATGCCAACAAAGGTTCAAATGCCAACAAATCATTAATGAAAGCATGCAGGGACCTGTTGGTATGACTGGTATACTGCCACTACTTGTTTGTACTCATGATGCTAGTATACATCACTGAAGTATTGACTGGCACTGTCATTAGTATTAGACCCCATTGTGAGTAATATTGGTGTGTATTAGTGGGAGACCTGTAACACTACCACAGTGGAACAGTCAACAATTTTATCGGTGGCAAACTTGTAATACTGACATTACTTCCATCATGTGCCCCTTCCAGCTTAGTGTTGACCAAACAAGGTCCTTATAATATAAATCATATGAACACACAAAACTGAAGTGAACAGAATCCTCACATACAGGAAATATATATATATCTTTCAATTAAAAAGACATGATTTCAAATATTAAAAACACACAAACAATATAAAACAAATGTACATGGAAAGGCATAAATAAAAAGCTTTGGTCAAGACAATAGTTCTCTTTTATCAAATGGAATGTGTTTCACGTGAATGGCATCCATATCAGCCACGCCACTCGACCGTTTAGTGAACCAAAGATTCACCAAAACCCCTAATCACTACAAACAGATCTCATCTTCCTTTTGTAAACATCATCATAGTCCCTGTTCAACAAATCCACAGACGTTTGGAGAGAATCTGAAATATAAAACTTCAGCTCATTGCAAGGTACTGTAGCATGATCAATATGGCTAAGGCTCTGCAGTCACAGCCTATAAGGGTTATATTTATGCAGAGCTTGTATATACTATTGCATGCTGGGATAGGTGTGCAATATTAAGGCAGTCTAAGTGAGGCACAAACAGAAGCCTGCTTCTCTCTTACCCTTCATCCTAATCTAAATGAGCTCAACACACAACCTGGTAAACTTGTACAGTTTGGTCTCGTGTCAAAACTAGTGTCCTTGAAACCTTTTTGGAGGAGTGTATCTCCACATATCCAGCAGTAGACCTTGTCTCCAGCATTCCAGCATTTTAAATTACTTGCCATTAGGTTTGTTTTTATGTTTTTTTGTTTGTGTTATGTATTTTATATATATATATATATATATATATATATATATATATATATATATATATATATATATATATATATATAATTTTTTTTTTTAAACATGGTATGTGAAGGTGTGTGTGCATGTGTGTGCGCGTGTGTATTTGAGTATACATTTGGATTTCACTCAAAGGCCCAGACCTCCAGATTTTGGACAGTGAAGTCCTGTTGAGATGACAGTGGTTGGTTGTTAAAAGTGGAGCATTTGGAGGTGGTCCCGTGATACAGGTCAGCATCCAGCCACAGGCCAATACGACCCCTAGCAAGATACACGTAAGATTATATGCACAGAAACTCAACAAATTAACCCACTTGACTGAACAAATACACATTTTCACTTACCCTCCACCTCCGATCTGGAGAGAGTCCAAGTTTCCCTTCACAAAGTACGAATTTTCGCCAGTCCAGCGGAACACCTTGAATAAAAGGATAAAAAAAAATTCACCTTATCATCTAATTTGATATACTCATATACCATCAGTGCTGATTGATAAACTAAGGCAAGGATGTCCAATCTTTACAAATGAACTCAAGCCCCATTTGTATGTGGTTTTAAATCCAGTGAAAGTGACTGACACTACACTGGCTGTTAAATCAGATTTTTTCTCAGATGAAATCTAGCATAAAAAAACAAACATGAAAGCAGCAGCATAGCTTCAAGTTTTGTCGTTTTTCTCCAAGGCAAATACATTCAGACTGTAGATTGGACACCTTCTGCAGTACTTCTCTGAGTACAATGCCGTTACTACAACAATAAAAGTGAATAGGCAATACAATGCAGACCAAAAAAAAAAAAAAAGAAGATACAAACATAATCAACATAATCAAACATAAGAAATAAATCAGATTTGGCCTGCTGTATGAATAGTCTATATGTATGTTGAGGTTGGCCTAGTGACACTTCCATTTGTATCCTGACCTTAATTTCAGGGTTGAAGGTGTAAAGGAAGGTCTCCCCAGTGCCATAATAGTGCTCACTAACTCTGAAGGGGTGAGTGGAGAAAACTCCAAAAACCTGCCAATAAAATCATTAAAAAAGAGCAATATAAGAATTATACAGTCAGTCTCAGTTACATGGAATTATTGTTCAGTCATGTTGTATCTCATAAAAGCAGTGGCTTATCAGGTATGGCAGATGGCTTATCAAGTATTATGTCTGTGTGTGTCTGTGTGTGTGTGTGTGCGCGCGCATGTGTGAACCTGATCGTTCATGTCTTTGATGACCAGCAGCACAGGGCAGTCCAGCTCCCCCAGGTTCCTGTACAGAGTCTTCAAGCTGGTTCCATGCACCACTGTACTGTAGGCCAGCCTCCATGGATATCCCTGAACCCGAGCTGGGAGTCGAGCAGCCAACTGCAGAGGGGCCACGCAGTGGTCAATGGGGTGGGGTCAATAATGCACTTACTACAGACACTGTATATTTATTGCATTGCATGTAAAACCTTCTCAATGTGCGTATCCTCAAATAACGTGCTGGGGTCCATCAGAACAGACAATAGGTCCAGTGGTTCCTCATCCTCAAAACCGCCAAAACTCTGCCTCCTCCTTGCCTCATTCATGGTGATGATCTGAGGAAATGTTTGAGAAGTGTTACACTCAATACATAACCTCATAACAGTGCTCAATACACTATTTAGAACAAAGAAAACTGCCCATATGATGTTGAACTGCAAAACAAGCTCAGGTAATTGGCATTCACCTCCCAATTTCTGGGCACCGGGTCACTGAAGAAGTTATCAATCATGTTAAGTTCGTCCTTCTCTACGACTACGAAGCCCTGCTCCTGTGCATCTTTCCCATAGGCATCAGGAGACCACTGGATGAAGAATGAGTAGAGATGGTCCACCCTGAGAAGACCAGCCAGAACAGTTCAGCAAAATTAACCTACTTTTTATAATCATTTTATATAAACAAGGGCTTGACATTAACTATATAGATGACTAGCCACTTCAGCTAACTTTTTCAAAATTCAGTAGCTAGCTAGCATTTTATAGCCACCTGTAACTGTATACATGTTACATGTACATGTACATACATGTTTTGATGTGTAAAGCATAGGGGTGTAATGATACACTGTGACACGATGCATCGCAATGTAAATGTCAAGGCACATCATCACAGGCCTTGAGAACTAGCTTAGCATACAAAACACACGCAGACTAGATTAGCATACTGTGTGACCCCTCACACAGCTGGGCAAGAGCTGGTCCACTGTATCACAGCTTGGGCAGTCTCCACTTCATAGCCTGGCATAGACTTGTCCTGGGAGGCTGAGGAGTGCATTTCCCATATAATTGGAAAATACCTTCTGGTCTATGTTTTTAAAAACAGGGACCACCTTCCCAGTTCAACAGCCCAAAAGCATTGCTCCAGGACTCCAAACAATATCAAACACCAACCTCATCCAGTACCTTCAGCATCTCCGGCTGAACAGCATACAGATTTCTAAACCCCACAGTAAAAGCAGCCACAAAAGGTGGATTAACAGATTTCTGGCATGGCCTCCTGAAGGAATGTCCACTGGGTTAAGGAGTTCCTCAAAGTTCTCACCTACCAACAATTTGCCCAGTGGAGGTCAACACTCCCACGTACTTGCTCGGCAGAGTGTGTCCACGGCCTTGTCTTCTCCTCCTGAGACGCTGAATGCTTTGCTGGAATTTTGAGTCTTTTCCCATAGCCTCTTTTTCACTTCCGTGACTGTTTTTGCTGCAGCGCTCCTGGCTCTCCTATTTCTCCTTCTTCAACTTGACAGCTTCCCACAACACTGGTGTCCACCAGCACATCACAGGGTTACCGCCATCACAGTCACCAACAGCCTTCCGGTCACATCTTATTCCAGCTGCCTCAATGACTGAGGACTAGAACATGGTCCATTTAGATTTAACATCCCCAACCTTGTTCAGTACAAGGGAGAAGTCCTTCTGGTGGTGCAAGTTAAATTAGGCTCATCAAAGTTTCTGCCACATGCTCCCACTGCGTTGGTCCCTGTGCCCTGACGCTAAATGGTGATCAGTTGAAATCACTCTTTACCCAATATTGCGAAGATAGAATTGATAATTGACCTTTGGTCCAAGGTGTTCTTCGGCAGGCATATTAAAGCCGTTCTGAAGGCTCACTGCAGCCCAGCACCTTACCTTAAGACACGGTATGTTACTTTTTCCTTTAATTTGTCACCTGTCTAAATATGGACTAAATTACACTAATTTTTCTAAAATGTTACTCACAAATGTTATGAGCATTACCACATTTGGCAGATGGCTAACCTCAAGCCCTGATTATAACTCGCACACAAGCAACAACATACCTTTCCTGTGGCACTGCAAACCAGTACTCTGGGTGTTTCTCTCTGCTCCCAAAGAAGTGAGTTGGGCTAGAAGTTTGACCAGTAGCAAAGGATTTCTTCATGGGCTTCCCCACTTTGAAGCAGAGGAACATAGGTGGTTTCTTGCTTCTCTCTTCTGCACAGAGCAGCATAGCTACAAACAAGATACACACAATGATGTCTAACTCTATTCACATCCAAACATTAAATTGACAGTGGTATATCGAATAGGTTAAATTAAAACTTTTTTTTTTTACACAACAAAAAAACTTCTGACTGTAAAATGAGTTCAAGAGCTGAAGATAAAAAAGTATTATGCAAGTGTCTCACACTGCGTTTGTCTTCAAAGTGCCACCATGCCACTGGACAAGAAGCGAGCTTCAGCTGTTCTATATATTGCTGCCAATTTATATTTTATGGCAGCAAACACTATGTTTATGACCTACATTTGATAAATTACAGATACATTTTCACAAACAAATCTTCATATCCCCTCACCTTCAATTGGACCCTGCATCCTTTTCATCAGCCATGACATCTCTGTTTCACTGTTTTGCAGATCTTCCTCCTTCTTGCTCAGTTCTCCATCTGCATTTGGTCTCTTCATTGTCTCCTTATCATCTTCATAGCTTGGTCCAGAAGAACTACATTTTTCACCAGAGCTTACCATTCTTTTTTGGTCCTCAGCTACTACTACTTCGTCCGCTTGTAGAGAATCCTGAGTGAGAATCTTAGCTTTATTTAAGCCCTCTGCATCTTTCATCTCATCCACCACAGTAACCATGTGTCCTTTTTCACTATGCTCTGTTCCAGTGTACAGTGTGCTGTTTTCATCCCCATCTAAGACCGGCTCTACATTCTCATCTGTGGAATGATTATAAAGGCCTTCATCCATGTCCTCTACTTGGTCTGCATCACATGACCTCACTGTCTCCACTGTCTGGTCTGTGAACACACTCATTTTTCCTTCCACGGAATCACTCAGATCTTGTAAGGATGCCTCTTCCAGACTCTGGCAGGTAGTGTTAGCAGTCTCAGGCCTGCTGTGAGAAGTTTCAGTGCTTCCGTTCTCGGTTCCTGAGTCATTCTGCAACAGCTCAAGCTCAGTGAAGCCTTCATCTGATGGCGACTTGTCAGCAGGGGGGCAATCAGCCGCTGTCTCAATGTCATCTAATACGATTGGGCGGTTGGATTTGCCGAGGGCCTCGTAGCGGCTGAAGGGGTTTAGGTCCTGTTCAGATGGAAGTTCCACCCACTCACCTGGCCTGTATAATGGACACAGATCCTGAGGTATGTCACTACCGTTGAAACAGCGGCCATCATGTGAGGGTGATGGAAAGGAAAATTAAAGAGAGAAACAAAACAAAAAGAACTTAAATATGAAGGACAAACTCAGGAAAATTAAATTATAAACTCATAACAAAACTAAAGAAAAACCAAGGAAACTTATGAAAGAAAAAAATGGAATATAAATTATAGAAAAATTATATAAAGTAACTGCATAGTACATCATGATAAATGAAAAGGGCAACTGCAAGTTCATTAGAAAGAAAATGGAAATTCTAGAGTAAAGAGAGAGGTCATGGAAACACTGAAATGCAAACACAAGCCAACGTCAATAATAACTCTACCACAGTGCTTCACCATGTGAGAACTGATGCCTGAGGTTATATAAACTCTCCAAAGCACACATTATGAGATGTCTCAGGCAGAAAACACAAAGTACGCAGGTGACAGAGAGAGAAGCATTGCTGCTTACGACGGCAGAGCATCCTTAAGCTGCATACGGGACACGTCGTCATACAGAGCCACGGACAGCACCTCTTCCATGGGGCAGATGAGGCCGTACTCCTCACAGCCATGCTCAATCACTAGAGGATCCGACTTATGAGGGTCAAACATTATGTTATTGGGTGTCACAATCATCACACCGCCAACAACTCCCTGAGAAATGAGAGAAATAAGAGGGGAATTTCCTATCATCAGTTGAAGTCCTTTTTTTTGTCCTGCTAATGTGCACAAGATTTCCAACTGTGATCAAAGATGTGATCAAAGACTGATATTCTAATAAGTTAGGATTTGTAGCACTAAACATTGAGGTGCTACAAACATTGCAGGAAGGCTTCAAAAATTCTTACTCTTTGCTTGAAATGTATGCACTGAGGTTTACTATACTAGAAGAAGTTTAAAAAAAACCTGTGCAACTCTAAGCCTAATGTTAGAAACATTCAATCAAGCTTCTTACCATGCCATCGGTGAAGTACTTGCAGCTCATCTTGAGGAATTTGACCGGGCTCTCATCCTCAGAAGGGGGAGAGAGTTCCCGGTGACGCGGCCTGCAGCTTGATTCATCATCCTAAAACACAGCTTTGTCTTAGAAATTGCATTCAAACAGAGTCTATAGAAACAGGCAAAATATCCTGAATCACCTGCTGGTGAAGCATCTAAAATTTAAGGCAATGTGCAACGAGTAATTAGTGACAGATCTTCTACCTGTAACTCTTTTTCTGATGGTGCCACGTCCACGGAATCCGAGAAAATCTTGGCCTTTTCTGACTGCCCCATATCAGGGACAAAGAGTTTCTGTGAAGAATGGACAGAAGAGAAAATAAATCAGAACATTACACAGAGCACAACACTCTTTGTGGGAGCTGACTCAAGTGAGAATCTGAATAAAAAGGGAGCTCAAGAGATTAAGCAAGTGAGTAGCGAAGTGCAGGATGGGACTCACCTGTCCTGGAACCACGCTGCGAGAGAAGAGACGGTTCAGCTGCACTAATTTATTTGGGGTGATATTGAACTGTAGCGCAATGCTGTTTAAGGTATCCTTAGAGCCCACCTGCATACACACACATATCATCTTTAAATATCATAATGAATGTATAAGCTGAAAACTCATTTTAATCCAGAGGCTTTGAACTATTATCATACACACGTTATTAATCAAATTATTTTAATGCCACAGTGCATATGTTAAGAATGTGTTGTGCTTAGAGTCTAAAGGATGGGAACGTTCACTCACTGTGTACTCTACAGTGCCTGGAGGCTTTCTTTTCTCTTTCTTGGCCTGTTCATTGGCTTTGCAGTTGTCGACTGAAAGAAAAAATATTGCAAACTGTTTTACCTTTCGAGAAGGTTTAAGTCAATGTGAAAACAAAACAAAACAAAACAAAACAAAAGCAATTGACCTATTGCTATAATGCATAATAATGCAAATAGGGTGTTTCACCCGCGGCTATCTAGGACCTTTTACAGGATATGCATAATTTCTACAGCCTCATATGTAGGTACAGCGGGGTCCAAAAGTCTGAGGCCAGAAAATCTGGGATTTTTTTCTTTTTCATTTCAAATTGGTAACAAACAGAAGGTTTTAGAATTTCGAATATTTAATGTTCAAGATTCTGCATTCTTTCTAGGTCGCTATTCAAATGTAAGCAAATTTGTGATATTGAGCATGTTAACTGCATTGTACAAAAGGTCAGATTTCCTTATGACTAATCTCTTCTATTGAAGCACGTGTTCAGACGACACTCCAATGGATTTGATCTAAAATGGATCATAAGGTTTTGCACAAACTTGTGGACTCTTTTGGACTCCATGCCAGCTCAAGTGCACACTGTCATTAAAGCAAAAATAATTAGAAACGACTGTAAAATAGAAGCATTTTCACTAGTGCCCTCAGACTTTTGGACCCCACTGTATATATTATGCAGAATGTGGCATTTCTAGTCCCGTGGCCTAGTAGCAATGTAACTTCCTTTACAAACAAGACGTGATCTTTCACCTGGCACCATGTCATTGTCTGCTCAGCAAATAGTTTTAGAGGCCTGTGTTTATGTTGAGGGAGCGAGTGTATTCGCTTGAGCGTTTGTGTGCGTGGGTGTGTGTAGGCCTTTTTCCTGTAATATAATGATGCTCCAGATCTCTGAATGCTCAGTAAAGCACAAAGGAATAAACAGAAGCTATAGATTTCAAGGGCTTATGCACAGTTATGAATTCATTCAGTTTACAAATGCCCTGTATGTACTGGTCTTTTGTTTTAACTCACCAAATCTACCTAGTTAACGCTTGTATATTAGATGATAAGTTAAGTTAGGTGATTTAGGTGCAGGGAAAACACCACAGTGTCAAAGGCGGTGGTACTCCAGAACCAGGACTGAGAAAGGCTTGATTCATTTATGCAAATTCATGGATTGTAATATTCTGCCACTGCAGTTATGACTGCCATTGTGGAATGTGTCTTACCTGATTGTCCACTCAGAGTTCTCTCAGTTTTACTGGACTTCTCACTTCCTCTGTTTTTCTCTTCGAGCTGTGTAGTGGGAGTGGGCTCACAGATGACTGATCCCTTCAAGTCTGTATCTGACTGGCTCTCCTTAGCCACAGCTCTCTCCGATTGGCCCTGCTTCAGCTGCCGCCTCTTCTTCAGCCTGAGAGTCGTAACGTGACATGACATTATGGGCATCAAAATGAAATGTGAGCTCACTGATGAGGCGCTGTTCTGTTGGAGGGGGGAAGGTTTATACTGAAATTACCAGTCTCCATCCCCGCCACAAAGTTCCCCTGTCTCTCATCTGTAGTCTGCAAATGACTAGGATACTTTTCACAGTGCTAAAAAATATATTATTGCTGAACGTGTAGGAATATCGATGGTAATAACGAAGAGATCGAGGGAGGTTTGCAGTTTGCATTGGTAAGAGAAAAAGCTAAGTAGCCAACAATAATAACCTGACAGACAATTAATTTGGAAATGCAATAGCTTTGGACAAACTATTATTATTAATTTATGACTAAAAAACATCATATGGAGTCTCCACTCCAACAAGCGTACAATACATCAAGTCCTGAACATACAGATCCACATACGCAAGCACTGTTCTCAATAATCCAAGTCAGCCACATCGAGCATTAGCACACTCAACAGAGCCGGAAGAAATAAAAAATGCAAACTCCCTCTATACACTTAACCCAAGCAGCAATCTCACCAGTCATGCATGCTTTTAAGTCTCAATAACAGACTGGAGAGCTGGGAAACTCCTGCTGCAGAACTACCGACGCTGCTGATGCTGTCACTATCCATCTGATGTCCAAAAAGGATTCCGTACTACCTCCCCTGTAATTTTAAGTTCTGCATTTGTGTGAAAGAAATGCGATAGATCATGTGTGAGAGAACGACAGAAAACACCAGCTGTATGAGCAAAAGCTGGTTTTACTCCACGCGGTGTTACCTGTGTGCATGATAATACTTTGTAAGCATATGATGTAAGCATAAGCCAAGCCTAGTCACACGTTTAATCAATAACGAAGCCAAGGAGAGCTAACAGAGACTCTTAACTCAACAAACCTGACCCACTTTCACTTCTCCTTGCATTTACATTGCCAAGCAAATCCTATTTTATCACTGCCTTCCGACAGAGATTGGATATTACTGAATGTGTGTAAATAGCTTGAATCAGATTTTTAAATATCTAATATATATAAACCCAAATCATATAATCATCATCTGGTCATTTGGCTCGCGTGTTAATTCTGAAATTATCGTCTTTGTTAGGCAACAATAGGCAGGGTCAAAATTCAGCATTTGGTGCTCACATGAATCATGAAGGGTAGGTAGTGGATTCCAGATGAAATAAATTGTTATTTATATATTTAATAATTGAATAAAAATATAAAAATAAGCTCCCAAATCCATCTGTCTGAGAGGAAATTTCTCGCATTAAACTCATTAAGCCAAAATACAAAGAAGCTAATGACCACAATGACTGCAGCAGAAACCACAGAGTCACTCATCCTTTCTACAGCCACTGTGATGCAACTGGTAAAATGTTGCTGTTTTCAGCCTAGAGTATGTTGGCAGTGGAATGATGTAAAACATTCACATATAAACTTACGTCACTCCTCACCAGGACACAACACTTCGAACATCATTATGCTAGAGAACAGCTCTCAGTGTAAACGAGATATGCACAGAGTAACAATCTAATTAGGTTCTGTGTCTCAAAGCGCTATCGCTGCCATTACAGGCCAGCTGAATCTTCTGGCATGTTAGTAGACAAATAATATGCATATAGATGAAACACACACACACACACACACACACACACAAAACAAACCCGGGGAATCCAGGGAATCAATCTGAAACTGCAGATACTGTACACAATTTGAATGACATTCATATATTTATTTATCCTCTCTCTCTCTCTCTCTCTCTCACTTATATATATATATATTTTTTTCAATTACCTGGCAAAGTAGCTGGGCCTCTTCTCTTTTTTCTCCATTTTGGAAAAGATGACTGATGACTCTTACAGATAAACAAGTCCAGGTCTCAGGTCCAGAAGTTTTAACTCCTCTCCTGGCCAACACTTATTTATCTATGAATGGAGAAAAATATGAAATATGAAACCTTCAAGAGCTCAAGCACAACATAAGGGTCTCAGAGCAAAATCAGATAAGGATGTTTGCTAAGGATGTTTGATATGTGTTAGGATGCATTAAATGTCTAATAAAGCAAATTAGCTTTAATGAATATCAGCAGTAAGAAAGATTGTGTTAGTATGCTGGGTCATTTGCTAACTAAGGCTCAATACGGGAGTTATATCTTCCAATAAGAAAAGCTACCATTGTTTGCTAAGACTGAGAATATATATACATCCACCGCTTTTGCAATTTGCCTTTATTATTATTATTATTATTATGATTATTAATTAGCTGCTAAATAGATTAGAAAGCTAGCTAGCGTGTTAACGTTGCTTAGCAAGATAGCCAGGTTAATACAGACAATAGCTTTGGACAAGAGATGAGAAGCTAAGCAGTAAACAATAACAAGAACAATAACAGCACAATTTCTTAATAGAATTACAAGTTATGTGCTCAGGCTTGTTTTCTCGCTTGCTAAAAGCTATTTTTAATACTCACTTATCAAGCTACATCTTCTCTCGAGTCATGACCAGCTTCCTCACATGAATCCCCGGCTCAGGTTATTAGCTCGATAGCTAGCTCAGGCTTTTTTTTTCCGCCGGTTTTCAGGCACCGTCGTTCTTTAAGGTGACACGGGAAAGATGGAGATGTTGTTTACACTGTAATGTTATCTAGCCGGCCGCTACAATGCTAGCATGCCACGGCTGGCGTGTTTACATCAAAATATAATGTGAAACCGCATCAAGTGCTAGCGCAAGCGGAAGCCCTAATGTTAGCTGTGTGTGTGTGTGTGTGTGTGTGTTTACAAATGTAATGTGTTTCTCTGCAGACATGGTGATAGGCCAGAGTCTCCAAACTCCACCTTCTCCTACACCACTGTGGTCTGGGGGGACTGAACTGCTGAGTCTTCACCTCAGGGCTAAAAGGGCTTTGATTCAGAACAGTTGTTTTTGGGGAAAGAATTTGTTCAAGTCATGGCGCATTAATAGCTCATAATCTGTAGCTATATATACACTGTATACTGTAGTATCAATAGACTGTAAGGATGAGGACACCTGAGCACTACAGCCACATGTGTTTCTTCTCCAGACTGTTGTTATAAAGTTGAAAGCACACAGATGTCTAGAATGTCTTTGTATGTTGGAGCATTGCAGTTTCCCTAAACTCTAAACTCTAACTAAACATCACGAACCTGTTCCAGCATGACAGTCTATCCCTGAAAAAAAGAGAGAAAAAAAAAGGAAACCATTACAGAAATTCTAATGGTTTCCACTACCATTACAATCCATCAGCTAATCATTAAAACCATGACCATTACTGGTCCTTAATGGTATCCACTAGGCATAACATGCCACCAATAGAAGGCAGTAGATTACCTGTAGAGACCCGTAGGGCCCGTTAGAGTTTCCGGTAAAACCAATACAATCCCCATTATAACCATTAAAACCATTACAAATTATATGAGAGTTTCTATTGTTTTTTTTTTTCTCAGCAGGGATGAAGACATGGTTTGCCAAGATTGGAGTGGAAGAACTCGAGTGTCCTGTACAGAGCCCTGACCTCAACCCCACTGAACACCTTTGGGATGAACTGGAACACCACCTGTGTGTGTCAGACCTTCTTGCCCAACATCAGTGCCTGGAAAGCCTTCCCAGAAGTGTGGAGGCTGAGAGGGGACTAAACAGCAAAGAGGGGACTAAATCTGTGTTAATACCCATAGTTGTAGAATGGGTGCTTATGAGTGTGATGGTCAGGTGTCCAAATACTTTTGGTCATATAGTGTACATTCACTGGCCAGTCAGCCAATCATCTGGCAGCATGACCGTGCCATAGTTGATGGTGGTGCCAGACGGGCTGGTTTGAGTATTCAAACGGAAATGTGTTGTAGATGAGAGGTCAGAGGAGAATGGCAGATTTTTTCAAGCTGACGGGAAGACCAAATAACCACTCGTTACAACTGTAGTGAGCAGAAATGCATCTCAAAATGCACAACGTCAAACTTTGGGATGGACAGGCTATAACAGCACAGTGTCGCCTGGTCTTTCCCCAGTCTTCTCCTGTCCAGTTTTGGTGACCCTGTGCCCACTGTAGCCTCAGATTCTTGTTCTTGTCTAACAGGAGTGGAACCTGGTGTGGTCTTCTGCTGTTGTAGCTCATCTACCTGAAGGTTTCAACATGTGCATTCTGAGATGCTTTTCTGCTCAACACGTGGTTATTTGAGTTACCATGGCCATCATGTCATCAACAAGGCGTTTCTGCCTGTGGAACTGCTGCTCACTGGATGTTTTTTGTATTTCGCATTATTCTTTGTAAACCCTAGAGGTTATTCTGTGTGAAAATCCCAGGAGATTCTGAAATACTCAACATGCCACTGACATCACGTTTTCCCCCATTCTGGTGTTTGATGTGAACATTAACTGAAGCTCTTCACCTGTATCTGCATGATTTTAAAACATTATGCTGCTGCTACATGATTGGCAGATTGGATAATTGCAGGAACAGGTGTACAGGTGTTCCTAATAAAGTGGAAGTTGAGTGTATCTAGAAGACTCTAAAATGTCAAATTAAAATAATTGGTCCACCCTGACCAGTATAAACAGGATCCTTTTTCTAACGGTTAGTTAAAGAGTGATGAGCAAACCAGTGTAACGTATTGTGCAACATCATTTACTTTAAACACAAATTCTGTTTTCTACAGCAATGCCCTATGAAGTACTCCTGCTTCTCCCATGTAGGGAATGGTAAATACCATTTTGAACACAGTGCATGTGTATATGAATACCTTCAAGAAAGAAAGAGAGAAAAGAGAGAGGCTGGTGAGGGAACAACTATTTATAGCTGTGATAATTGAAAGTGATAACAGGAATTATGTTGCTTTGTGGCTTTGTTTATCATGTGCTTTGCACTATAGGGTAAAGAGGAAGTCCTAAAAAACTGTGCAACACATGATCCTCAGAAATCTGTGGTACAAAAATGGCATGTGTCAGCCATTGCTGACCAATATCAGTGGGTTATAGTAACGATGCAAGAGCATATACAAGAGCATATAGGGTTGAAATCTTTATCTTGATCATGGTTGTGGTGTGTCATGAGCTCATCCTGTAAACACTGGCTGTGAGGCAGGAATACACCCTGGAGGGGACAATTACACCTAGGGGCAATTTAGCATAGCCAATACACCTACTGGCATATTTTAGGGAGGAAACCAGAGAACCCAGAGACCATGGAGCTCTGAGGTGGTAATGCTACCTGCTGCATGACCACATTGCTGTAAACGCATGAAATGGCAGTGTGGATTCTGCAAGATATATTTAAAAGAACTGCCATAGATAGGAGTAAAGTGTAACTTACAGCTCTACACACACTTCCACATCACCTTCCTATCAACCTCTAATCTGTAACCTATAATCATTTCAGTTTAGCATCCAATCATTTTCATAAATATAGAAAAAATCGATCAATTATCAAGCCAACTCGTCATCTCCAGTAACGTTCTCATGCTACACAATGTAGTTCACTCTATAGCTAGTTGTTAACTAAGC
Organism: Pangasianodon hypophthalmus; assembly: GCF_027358585.1. NCBI lineage: Eukaryota > Metazoa > Chordata > Actinopteri > Siluriformes > Pangasiidae > Pangasianodon > Pangasianodon hypophthalmus. The sequence continues at coordinate 9,193,581 of NC_069739.1, forward strand.
CACCAGACTACAGTGTCAAACTTGAGGATAGCCCTGGCCCTACCTCAGTAAAATATTTCAATATACTGGAGAAAGCAAAAACTCTTATATAATGAGATGTCACCTTTGGTTCCCTAGAAGACCTGAATTTCATATACTTTTAAAAAGTATTTAACTGCTAGCCTGCTTTCTCTGCTAATACCAGGTTAGATTAGCATCAATTCAAGCAGCTAACATAAACTGGCTAGGCAGCAAGTCAAATTCTAGCTAATGGTAAATATTGAATGTTTTACACAATAACTAGTTTACTTCTAATTAATTCATTAGCAAACTATGTAGCATCATGTATATGATCAGCAAACTTACAGAGATTACAGGTTGACTACACTGTCAGGCAAAAAAGTAAAATTTACTTTTCACATGAAAATGTGAAAAACTTTTTAATTTTTTGGCTGGATACTTCCACTTTTAATTGATTATGATTTTATCACATTGTCTATACTTTCAGTTTAATATAATTTCTCTGTACTATTCCCACCCACGCACATTTGATAGAAAGGCTTGACGGAAAGGTCCAAAGGGCATCTGATTGAAACCATTTATAAACCAGAGTGAAGTAGCTGAGGTTGAGGAGCTTAGTTCAGGAGTTATGCTCTGCAAATTGCTATTTGTTGTTATAATTTGTGAATGGAAATCTCTACTTTTTTTTTTTCAACAGTTTCTGAAGCATAGTTGTAGGATTCACAAAATAAACATAGGGATCTGAATATTTTGAGCCCTAAACAGATACAGACACAAATAATGCCATTGTGTTACACCCTTAGTTCACACTGGCTCCCTCTGGCACAACATCTCTGATAAGAAGTTCTTTTACGTATTACGCCGCCTGATCTGAAATGATTTCTGACTGTACTTTCACTCGCAGGTGGAATACAACTTTATTTGAAAATGTTATGTATATCGGAAACTGAAACCACATTTCAGACAAATGGTGGTTAACACATCCCAGATAGTAGACAGTTTCAAGCTACATATGGTTAGGTCTAGACATATACGCATCAGTTATGGCAATGGCACCTGTCCTGCGGCCTAGTGGTGGTATGATTTACGTTCCATACCATGTCTCAAATATGGTCTATTCAAAGCGTGAAAGCATCCTCTATCAACAGTATTAGCTTACATGTTGGATTCATCAGTCCCTTACTGATTGGGAATTGGAAAAGCAGTAGAACTGGCAAAGATGGAGGAATTCCAGAGTGAAGACTGACATTAACTATGTTGGTTTGCTAGAAAATTCAGCTAAAACAACAGAACTTGAACAAAACTAGAATCATCTAAATACTACACACATAAACCTACAATGAACCCAGTAATTACAAAACACTAAACTATATCCAAAACTCTAACGGAGAAATGACCTATGACAAACAACATACTTGACAAGTTCATAATGTTCAATGCTTTATTTGATCAGTAGTTTATTGCCTCAATAAAGAAATACAGTACAGTCTTGTACCAAGCCTGTACCTCCTAAAAATAGTAAGCAAATTTCATCATACATGTATTATTGGCATTGTTTATGATACAGACCATGTCCTGAGACAGGGGTAGTTTCTGTACAGATGATGAACACAAGGGACTGTAGATATTGTGTCCAAAACAGGATTAAATTGAAAACACAAATATATTGATTTTTTTATTTAGAAAATTACGGAAAAAAGAAGTGTTTCAGATCACAGATATTAAGACCAAGGTCAACTGCATTAGAACCATATTTACGGCTTTGTGGCACAAGACAAAAGACCAGAATATGAGTGAGAATTTCATCAGAATATTCATGATGTAATGTTCAATTACAAAAAAGCAAATATTCAACAAAAATGAATATTTTTTTAATCAACTGGATTGGCTTTTAGTTTCTTCTAGCTTCTGTCTTATTGGTCACTTATTGGTGACTACATATTAGATTACTACAAAAATAAATAATCTCAACATAGCTTTTGCACTTTTATTTTCTTTCCAATTTAGGCAAAATCAAAGTCTCATATTACAAAATTTATATATAATTTTTACATTTGCTTATGTACAAAGATCTAGCTAGCTTTATTCACAAAAAAAGCTTTTAGACAATTTTAAAGCCAAATGCTGCTATCCCTCAATCCCTCTCAGACATATAATATCTAATATTTATTTCCTAGAAAATATATACCCACCTTGACCCACTCAATATATGCTACATTGTGCAAAAGCACAATATACCCATTTAAAGTAAACATTTGGCTTGAACACATTAATATAGAATGCAATAACATAAATTTTTGAATTTGTGCACTCAAATTATATTTTATGAGCAGTGAAAGAAAAAATCGTTAGCGACATTCAGACTGGGAAAACTGAAACTCAGATCTTAAATTAACAGGAGATCATTAATTTAGCTTCAAACTATTTATCTTTAAACAAACCAGAAATTTGCAAACAAAAGCTGGTTAGCATTAGGAGAGTATGCCCAAACAAAACTAACTAGTGAGGAGAACTAGCTAATTAGTTCCAGACAAAAGTAATTAGCTAAGATTAGTGAAAAATCCCCAAACAAAGCTAGCTAGCTTTAGGAAAATATCCCCAAACAAAACTACCTAGGCAACATTAGCAAAAATCCAAAACTAGCTAGCATGAACAGGATATCCCTAAACAAAACTAACTAGCTTAGATTACAGAAAGCCACAAATAAAGCTAGCTAGTATGAACACAATATCCCTAAACAAAAGTAAGCAGCATTAGGAGAAGATTTTCCCACCAAAAAAAAAAAAAAAAACCCAACTAGCATTAGCAAAGTATTCCCAAACAAAACTAACTAGCTAAGATTACTGAAAATCCCCACACACAGCTAGTTAGCATTAGGAGAATATTTCCACACTAAAATGACTAGCTAACATTAGTGGAAAAACACCAAACAAAGCCAGCCATCTTTAAAAATTACCCACACTAAAGCTAGCTAGCGAAGGTTTGAAAATGTATACCGATGTATCAGGATCAGTTGATGACAACAGGGAAATATTCTTTAACTCAATTTGGGGAAAACCTGAGCTTTATTTATTAGTACTGTTTTTGTTGGTTGGGGCTGCACACTGATCCTGTGACACTTATCCTAAAAAGTGTGATATTGGGTTGTACGGTTATCTATCTAGCTGCAACTGCTTTACTGGGGCATTAAAATGACATGTTTATTTTTGAAGTAACAGCAATATATTTTGGCTGCATATACACTAATGATGAGGACCAGAAATAATGCTAAAGGTAAATAATAGAAACAAACTGCACAACATAAGAGGGACCATGAGAATGAGTTTCCTATACAAATTATGCAGAAAAAGAAAAAAAAAATCATCACTGTGATAAGCACATGAAAATGTTTTATACATTCCTAACAGTCTTTGATGTGTTTGTTGGGTTGGATGGGGTAGAGAGCGTTTGGGATACAGGACAGACTCAGCGGCCCTGCATGTCAGCACTGTTTGGAGACTGATTGGCGTTTAGATACTGCCAGCTGAAAAAAGCCAAAATCGTAGCAGCAGAAAGATAAACATGTGAGAAGTGGTAGGTACGGGAGGGCAGCGCTGCCTTGGACAGTGTCTTTTCCTGGATCACACCGAGTATGCACAGAGTGTTAGCCCGCGACGGATCAGACAGCGACACTTTCTGCAGGATCTAAGGGGAGAGGATGAGGATTACACTCGATTAGGATTAGAAGGACAAGAAAAGCAGTTGGTGGGAAATAACTTGTTTACTGTCCATCAGATTGGGAAAGCAAATTCAAAACAACTTGTTGCTTAGAGATCGGAAATGTACAGTATGCCTCACAACCAAAAATAAAGTCTCTGCTTCTAAAGTGTCTTATTTGTACCTCCCAAAAACCTGGTTTCTGTAGATTTGCACCTAAGTACTAAACACTCTTTCAACACACTTAGTACTGTTCGCCTTTATTCTTCTACACCTGTATACTGTAATGATTTAATCCCATTATCCAGACACAGATGGGATCGCTTTTGAGTCTGGTTCCTTTGAAGGTTTTTGTCTCATGTTGTCTCAGGGAGTTTTGCACCCAACATGCACCCAGATTTGTGTAAAGCTGCTTTGTAACAATTTCTATTATGAAAAGCGTTATACAAATATAAACTGAATTGACTTTCCTGATGCAAATGTATGTAAATTTAGCTAACCTTTTCGACAGCAAAAGGATTATGCATTTACATGGAAATGTACACAGAGTTCACCTTTTCATAAAAAAACAAACCCTCTGATCTCTGAGCAGAAGATTTACCTAATTGGAGTATCAGATGGTTCAGTGAAAGACACACGCATTATTTCTTTCATTAAATCAGAACCAGCCACTTCTCCTTACAAATTATTTAAATAGAAACATAGAAATATTACCATTACTGCAGAGTATCTACTTAATATGCAAATACAAGTACATTTAGGGTGTATATAACTAAATGTATGCTGTATAGAGGCCTCACCTCTTGGCTGTACTGTGCAATCATGCTCTGTACAGCTTGCATATTGGTGGCCTCCATCATCAGAGTGACAGCCTGCCCCTTCCTGATCTTCACCACTCCCTGAAACACCAGTGGGTTGTTGTAGCAGGCGGAGAGAGTTGCTATTGCCATCACCTGGTGACAGAGACACATTACATTCTTCGCTGTGCTGGAGTTGTGCTGCAATTACACGCAATGGATCTATTCCCATCCCATGTCCCATTTCCCCTGTCTGATTAGACAGTGATAATTATGACCAAGACGGATAATTATGACAATAAATGCTAGAAAACCAGATAAGGTAGGACGAATCAATAAGGAGATTTACAAACAAGACAGCAAAGAGTGCACATTACCATGCAAAAGTTTGGAATCATTAAGAAATTGCTTTATTTTTGAACAAGAATTTATTCTTTTTTTAATATCAAGCTAGCATTGTTAAAACATAGCACCCACATTCCCACCCAGCAGCCAGCTCTCCCCTATTAAATGACAGCTACCAATGTGTAGTAAGCTATCTACCCTCTTCCACATACATGAGCTCACAGACCCCCACGATTGGCTAGTGTCACAGAGATTATCATCGTGTCCCTCTTACACAGAGAGCATGGCTGATTTTACTCCCTTGGCTCTTGGCAACAGAGATATTCTGCGCTCGCTGATATTCTGTCAAGGACTGGGTGAATGCTTTTCCGTTGAGCACCAAAGAATCCTCCAGGTAAACTGAACTGACTTTTGGATTAACACCACGTACTTAGAACATTTCTGTTGCTTTAACAAATAGACATAATAGTGGTCTTAGGCTTTGGGATGCTGCTTGGGATCAACATAAGTCAGGCTTGTATGTGTGTGTGTGTGTGTGTGCGTGTGTGTGTGTGAGTATGCTGTATTGAGATGGACTGGCGCCTGTAGTCCAGCTTTGTGCCTAGCGATGTCATGATTCACTGCAACCACTGGTCAGGATGGAGCGGTTACTGAAGATGAATGAATGAATAGATGCTTCAGGAAATCTCCCAGACTTTTTTGGGGTCTGGTGAACAAAAATACTGCTAGGTCAATAGGTCATGTTTAATACAAGTTCAAAATGGTTCTCTCCAAATGACAAAATACAATAAAAGCTGTATTAGTGAGGCAGTATGGCAGGCCCACCTGGGGGATGGCACAGAAGTTGAAGACACTCTGGTTGCGGAGACGGGAAAGGTAAGCAATGACATCAGGAACATGGCGCAGAGCATCCGTCACCAACAGGTTAAGGCAGGCCAGAGCTGAGCTCAGGTGCTGTGGCTGAGAAAAGTCTTCCAGACGCGAGGCAAACTGACTCCAAGCCTGTAGCACACACACACAGACTGCAATTACTCCAAACAACATGATAGATTCAATAATCAGTAACTCTGCATTTCACTGTAACTCTTAAAAACAACATTTTGTTGTAAGTATTAAGGTTTATGACCTGAAGTTCATATTATTATTTCTCTGAGAGATAACTTCATCTCTGTTGCCATAACATTACTTTCATGTGGGCTGCATAACTCAGGTTTCTCACACTCAGGAATATGAGACCTGCTTCTAAGAGCTGTCAGAAAGCTTTTAATAGACTTTCAGGACAGTAGAACGACCTTAGCTGTCTCAAACCTAGATCTCAACCTATTAGACTGTGTATTAGACTATAGCACTGTGCACCACCATCATCACAACACCTACTGTAGCACTTCTAGCCTGAAATTAATTATGAAGCTATACATCACTATGTCATTGTAGGAAAAAAAAAACATCTACACCACACTGGTATAGATAAATATTTATCATTGTACAAATGAACACTGGAAGTATAGTTAAGTCCCTCGCACAAATGTAATGCACGTTCACTATCCAGTTCTTCACTCTTCTACACCACGACTTCTTATAGCTCCTTTTATTGAACAGCATATTGAAGCTGTTCTGGCAGTTCATGGCAACAAAACACCTTACTGAGACACTTAATTCTGTTTTTTTTTTTTTTTCCCTTAATTTGTCACCCGTCTATGAGTGTCATCTCTGTATAAACGCTTGGTTGCACACCAACTGCAACCTTTCACCACCTCATTTTCGAGTGTTAAAACATGAGAATGTGGGGAGAACGATGCAGTGTTTCATAATATGATCGAAATAGACGTTACTAGGCTTGTGTGATATAACGATATTATTGTCCCTAAAAGATACTACGATATCCAGGCCATGATATCCAGTGATGTTTGTGACTGATTATATTATACTGCCAGACCTGCCAAACATGAAGCATTTTGCATTGAAGGTTCTGCAAAAACAGTGTACGAGTTATCACTCAAAAATAAGTCAAAAGCAGTTATTTTCTCCTATTAAAATGAGAGATGACCCAACCGACATATTAACAGATCCCGCCCCGTTCCCCAAATTTCATGCACTCTCGCTTTCTGTCTTAGTAAATATTCTGAGTTCATAATAAAAGATAAAATCTATCAGTGTACGTTTGACATAGCCAATGTTAGCTATATTAGACAACTATATATCCAACATCAGTTTACTATATTTATTAAAGATGCCACGAGAGAAAAAAAATCTCGTGCTTTCTTCTCGTGGAGAGATGCTCACGTGGGCTCCCTTGTTTTCTGTCCAGGTAAATAGAGAATATTTTAGGTTAATTAATGTGAAATAAAATCTATCAATATGTGTTCAACTTAGTTATATTTATTAGAGACGTAACAAACATTTTGGCCACAAATGGTTAATTTTCTTTTAGGGTTTACTGCATATTACCGTAGAATCACTTAAAAACGCACCACTCAACTGAGTTTTCGTGATTTCTGCAGTTCCAGACTGTACTGCTGATAATATTGTTACTCCTCTCCTGCTGTCCTTAAAACTGGAGTGGTGGAAATGCTCATTTGCCTGTAATTTTTTTTTTAATCTAACAGTTTAAATCATTTATCACAACATGAAAAGAATTACGATCAGGGAAAAATCGATATTGCACAAAATTTTTTAAATCTCGGCTTGCATACAAACACAGTGAAACAAATATAAATAAAGCAAATACTGTATAAACAATAATAGAATTCATATAAAAGGAATAAATATACAATTCTAAAATAAGTGATTATTTTAAAGTTGTTAAAAAACAAACCCATCACAAAAAAAAATCTCACTATCTTAAACAGATCATAACAAAGTCAGAACATTAATTTAAGGTGATATAAGCTAACTGGCCAGACTTACCTCCTCCGGCCAGAAGGATCGTCCTTCCTGCTGGTCCTCCAGGTAATCTCTGATAATGTTAGTCTTCTGTAAAAAGAGGCCCATAGAGTTGGCTAGCTCCGTATCCCGCCCCACCTCAGGATCCTCCAGCAGGGATGCGGAGAAGAGCCGAGACAGACCCACACCTACCAGACCAGCCACGTAGTGACAGTACTGCAGGGAAAACAGTGTGATGTCCATCAGAACCGTTACGCTACTCGGAGTCGTTAACCTAACATGAAACGTCCAGGCATTCTCACTGCAATGACAAAATAGTCCAGACTCTTTGTCACCTACTCTTACCATACTATGTCTATTTACACGTGAACACACTCATACACAGTGGAAAACTTGAGTAACTGTACTTCATTACTATACTTAAGTATTATTTACACTGTACTTGAGCATTATTGAAATTGAACAGTTGTACTCTAACTTACAAAGCAATTGAACAGTTGTACTCTAACTCAGTTTCACTTCTTACATTTTTATTTATACCTTAAAAGTACTAATTACAAATTGTCTCCTTTTCTCTCATCCAGCCAATAACTGTGCTATAGATCAATCCAACAGGGTTAGTTTCTGGCTAAGGCATCCTGATTAAGGCATCCTGACTTAATGAGGATAAAATGAGGTTTCTCCTTTGCTTCCCTAGAAGACACGAGCTTTTATCTAATTTGGAAAAGTATGCTGAAGTACATTAACTGGCTATATTTAAGTTAGCCTGTTTTCTTCGCTAATGCCAGGTTGGACTAGCATCGATTCCAGAAGCAAGTCCATTTCTAGCTAATGGTAAACATTATTTATTTACATAATAATTCATTAGCAAACTTTGTAACTGTTCCTTTTTTACTTCTTCATACTTTCAAAAGTAGAAACTTGCTTTTTTGCATTCCCTTGAGTACATTTTTGGCTGGATACTTCCTCTTTTAATTGAGTAAGATTCTGGCACATTATCTATACTTTCACTTAAGTATAATTTCTCACCCGTGTTTATAAATGCACGATTGTGTAAATAAGCCAAAAGTTCACCTTATCCCACTCTTGCATCGAGCCAATTTTCTTTTCGAGGAATTCAGCCATCCCGACCCCCATTCGATGGCAAATGTCTGAAATCACATCCTGATATTCCTGCGCCAGGTTCCTGAACTCAACTGAAATCTGCACAAAATGAACAAATGATCATTTAACACAAGGCTAAAAAAAACAGTCATGACTGTTTCTACACTCTGAAACCATTAGACACTAGAGTCTAGACTGTGAGTAGGGTTTTTTTCTTTAAACACCCTCTCTAATGGCAGACGGCTTTACAATAATGCTGTACAGACTGTTTCTTGGGAAGTGAGGTCTTTGTGTGCATTACCGAGGGAAAATCTTCTAGAACTTGTCTGTCCTTCTCCTTGCTCTCTGTGAAACACCAGTCTGGCTGGTAGAGGAAAGTGTGGAAATGATGCAAGAGCGGGACTTTTTTCTCCAGAGGAATGGTCATATCATCCTCAACAGTGTCCAGGGCTCGAAGAACTAGATAGAATATACACACTGCATGGCTAACAGTGAGAGCGAGCAAGAGAGAGAGAGAGAGAGAGGGACGGAGAGAGGGGAGAGAATGAGAGTAATTAAAAATATTCCCATTACAGTGCTATACAAAGATGTTTAAATGCACTGCTGAGGTTAATAATAACACCATGCTGGCAGCACAATGTCCCATTAACCATGAGCTGTCAAAAATAGGCATATACTGAATCCTTGACATTATTTTGACCTTTACCATAGATTATATCAGGGAAGGCTGGTGTAAATGGGCTATTTTTGGCATCCACAGCAGATTATTTGAATCCTATTGAACATTTGTGGAACCAAAACAACATGACCACCAGGAGTCATGAGAAAAATATACAATGATATGAAAAAGTGAGGCTGGGGCTGATTTCTTTCAAGCCCAGACTATCTATCTACGACAGTCATGTCAGGTGATTACACAGACTTGAAACACTCCCTAGAGTTGATCTCCATTTGGGCTGATATTTTTCAGCCCACATCACTGACACATCATCAGCAGTGGTGAAATACATTCGGATGTAATAGAAGCAAATAGAAATAGAAGCAAACTCATAAAAGCAAACTCATCCCAAAATGCCTTTGCATGAGACACTAAAGGATAAAACTAAGCAAACATCATCTAATCAAATTACAATTACAAATTACAAGTTTAAATCTGATGTCTACTTTGGTCAAATCTTTGAGACTATTTTAGGACTGACATTGTGCAATCTGATATGTAGGGAGCTTTCCACCAAATGTCTTCCTCAAATGTTATTCATTTCCTTTTCTTTCGCTTTTCCTGGCAGGGGTTGCGGTGGCACCAGCCTAAGAACATCAGCCCAGAAGCCATTTTTATGGCTGTTCATCCAAACTCTAATGATGCCATGAACACGGTTTTGCCCTAACTCTGATAAGGAGACAATTTGGTAAAACTGGAAGATATTCAACATAATTCTGATAACTTTACTTGTGTGAAAGAGCATATAATTAAATATCTATTGAGATTAGTAGCACTTACTTTGAAATACCGTGTAAACATAAACACAAAATTGACAACTTCAATCCATGCATCCTACACAGGGTCACGGGAAGCCTGGAGCCTATCCCAGGGAACTCTGGGCACAAGGCGGGGGACACCCTGGACGGGGAGCCAACCACAATCACACACACACTCACACACTACGGACAATTTAGATATGCCAATCAGCCTACAATGCATGTCTTTGGACTGGAGGAGGAAACCGGATTACCTGAAGGAAACCTCAGAAGCACAGGGAGAACATGCAAACTCCATGCACACGGGGTGAAGATGGGAGTCGAACCCCTAACCCAGGAGGTGCAAGGGAACAGTGCTAACCACTAAGCCCCCAACTTTTGTCACTTATCTGACATAAAGCTTAATCTCTATAGGGTATATATCCGAGACAGGCCAATATGTTTTCCTGGAGATCAAACATATCCTCTTTTTGAATAAAAAGCAATAATAAAAATCCTGACTGAGATGATTAAGAGTCATCCCAATAACAGGAAGTGACGCTAACAGTATGGAAACATTAATGCATGCAGTCATGCCATAAAGACACTATGGAGTCACAGATCAACAAACCTCGTGCAGACAAAAACAATAACAGTAATACTACTTTTAACAGCATTCACTGTGTGTAAGAAACTTTATGACCTTTAAGACCTATGACATGACAGACCTAAAAAAAAAAAAGCAAACACAGTCAACAAAAGTGCAGGTTTTGCAATCACAAAAAGTTAGTAGTTGACTGTTGTTTACTTGCTCAGGACACGCCTCTGAGGAAAGCATGGCTCTGCTGCAGGGGTTGTGTTTCTTACCGCAGCTCTCCGTCCAGAGCCTGGATCACAGCCGCGAAGCTCCTGCTCGTTTGGTTCAGATAAACATAGCACATCCGCAAGCTCTCGCTCATGGACTCCTGGACAGAAGAACAAAACAAATGCGTTGGATGTCGATGAGGGCCGACGGTGTGGAGGTGCAGCGGGCGGGCGAGGAGAGCGCAGCCCTCCTGAGCGCCTCTTCTCCCGCAGGCCACGGGGGCAGAGCGCGGGGCCGAGGCCGAGCTCCGCACCGACAGAGTGCGCTTAAACACTGACAACGGCGCCGTGCTCTTACAGCAAACCCCCGCCATATGCAAGTCAGGTTTCTGAAGAAGTCATAGCATTTGGGGGAGTGAAGCTGACACGTCGAGACGACGCGCTGTATGTAAACAGCTGTAACTCGAGCTGAGGGCGAGACACTACACTTCCCCTAGCATGAGGAGCTACTTCACCTCCCGCCCACTTTCCTCAAAAACACTCCGCTCATGGGCTGCTTTCTGACCACCAAACAAATGACGCCACATTTTTCATTAGCTTCATCCCCAGGCGTTTCGTGACACTCCCAACATTGCGCTTTTAATCTGTTTTAAAAAGTTTATTAGCAGGAAAAAAGTCAGTTTGTCAGTTGGAGTTTTGGGGAAGTTGATGAATCGTTCACATAAGAGTCGACTCTACGCTGCGTTAGGAGTCGACTCGCAAATGAACAAATCCTTCTGCTGAATATTCAGGATTGTGTACTGATAATTCTCTAATGCTTTTAATCACACACAGTGCAACTGTAACCAAAGGGCATCTAGTGAATCTTATCACCTGAGTTGTTCAAAAAAGCGCTAGTTTTAGTGAGAAAAATAAGACCTCTGTGTGTGTGTGTGTGTGTGTGTGTAGTTTTATAACAAGCACAATGCAAATGAAATGCTTATTTTGTTAATCAGAGGATAAAGTACGATTCAGTGTAAGCAACAGATAGGCAAAGTCCAACAACTTTAGAACGTTTGCATTTAAAAAAAAAAAAAAACTAACAATGAATCGTTTGGGAGCCAAAAGAATCGGCTCTTATTAAAGAGCTGAGCCGATTCCTCTGATTCACTGAAAAGAGCCGGAATTCCCGTTAGTACTACAGTATATAGTGCATTATTATTGACAGACGTTATAACTGTTCAATTAAAAAATAAATAAATAAATAAATAAATAAAAAAACCCAACTCTGCTTTGAGTTAAAGCTTTAAGGTGTAATTCTTTGCTGATATTAGAGGTGGGCAATTTGACACAAATATCATATCACAATATATTGCAAGACATTTCTGATTTCTGTGATACATAATATGCATCATGATATATAGGTTTCCTAATAAACTGCCAGCAATACAGTAGTGTTGCATTTAGAAATAAACTTACTTTAATTTAATGTGTACAATAATAAACAGATACTGAAAAGGAGGGGGAAAATCTGTTTCTTTTTTTTTTTTTTTTTTTTTTTACGATTTTAAAGAATCAGACAGTAGAAAACTTTATTAAATCTACTTCTGAAGTTTGTCATTGTTATTTTTTATTCATACATATATTCATGTGTATCATGTCATAATTGATCATGATATCGATATTATATCGTCATATCGCCCAGCTCTAGTTGGTATGTATAAACATATTTAAAATATTTAGGTTAGATAACAGACTAGGTTTTAGATTGCTCAACAAAATACACTTTTTTGGCCACTTTATTCTGTACACCTAGCTCAAATCCACACTCACTGCCCATTTTAAAGAATCGAGTTGGCAGTTCAGTTAAAGCGTGATTGTGTTCCTGCAACAAACTTTGATATAATTTCTGAACAGTGTATAAAATGTTATTTAAAATCTCTTTTATAAATTACAAGATATTTTTCTTTAATAAAGTACAGTTTTTTTCTGAGACTAGAGTCATTTTTAAATATGACTGATTCATTTTCCTTCCGCTTCTCGGTAGCAGCAGCCTCAGAAGAATGACCAGAAGCCATTTTATTTCTCCTCAAGGATGTTAATCTAAACTCTAATGCTGCCATCAACACTGTTTTACCCTAATGTCAATGTCATCATTTTGACTTGTGTGAAAGTGCATATAATTAACAATCTATTGAATTTAATTAAGCATATTGTAATGAGTAGCACTTACTTTGATATACAGTGTAAACATTTTATATTTCATAAATACTTTGGATTCAATACAAAATAACAAAGTTGACAACTTCCATGACTTATTTGACAAAAAGTTTAATCCTAAGATGGGCCAATATTCCAGTTTTTCTGGAAATCAAACATATCCTCTTTTGAATGAAGAGTAAAAAGGTTTAAACATTACTAGAAACTTGTAATTGTTGAAACTTACTAGGTCAAGAAGATATGTTTATTTATTTATTTATTTTATTTTATTTTATTTTTTTTAACTAAGGACCCTCGTTTTAATGGGAAAAAGGGTAGCATAGTGCTCTGTGTTTCCATCATACTACTGCAGGTTATCACTAGTGATCTGCAGCATCAGTTATGAGAATTTATTATAATATCCACAAAATAGCAATTATTACACTATCTGTATTTTATATTATTATAAACAGTTTGAAATCTAGTGAAAAGCCTTCCCAGAAGAGTGGTGGCTGTTATAGCAGCAAAAGGGGAACAACTCAATATTAATGCCCATGGTTTTGAAATGGGACGTTCAATACTCAGGTGTTCACATACTTTTGGCCATACAGTATAGCAAAACTTCAAAACATACCTCACTCAATAAGTCTCTGAAAGCATGTAACTATGTATACTATCCCCATGTAGAATATGTGAGCAAGGACAAACTCTCTGAAGTGTATGTGCAGATACACTTTATGGCCAAAAGTATGTGCACTCCTGACCATCACATATATCATATGTGGTTCTTCCTAAAACTGCTGCCATGAATTTGGAAGCACACAATTGTATAGAATGCCTTTGTATGCTGTAGTGTTGGGTTAAGATTTCCCTTCACTGGAAGTAAGAGGCCCAAACCTGTTCCAGCATGACAATGCTCCAGTGCACAAAGCGTGCTCCATGGTTGATGTGGAAGAACTCGAGTGTCCTGCACAGAGCCCTGACCTCAACCCCACTGAACACCAGACTGAGTGCCAGGACTCCTCGCCTGATCTCACTAATGCTCACAAATCTGTATAGCCTCGCTCCGAAATCTAGTGAAAAGAAGAGCCTTCCCAGAAGAGTGGAGGTTTTTATAACAGCAAATGGAGGACTACATCTGGAATGAGATGTTCAACATGCACATGCACATATGGGTGTGATGGTCAGCTGTCCACAGATCTTTGGATAGCATACAGTGTAGTTGTCCTTTGTAGCTTTCTGGGTTTTTAACTCTTTAATGCATTGTTGTGCATGCAATGTTCGACCTTTGACACACACACACACACACACACACACACACATATATATATATATATATATATATATATATATATATATGTATATATTTATATATATATACACACACATACATATAATTGAATATATATCATTCCTATATAAAGGAATTATTATTATTTTTCAAACATTACTGTTTTGTAAGAGCTGTCAAACACAAACACACACACACACACATATACACACAGACACAAAGTAATCCCACAAAGCCTCTTATAAGAAACGACATGCTTTTCAGTCAAATTAAATCTCCCAGAAGACAAGACAAAATGCTCATTGGGACTTAGGGATAAATGCACAAAAAAAAAAAAAAAAAAAAAAAAAAAAAAAATTACTCACATAATCCAGCTTGGGCATCACAGTCCTACAGCCTCCCATTTTGAATTTGAACAGGTTGTATATTTCCTCTGGATGTCCTAATGACTTCAGGATATCCATTTTGATGATTTATTTGTTATTAGTTTACCATGCGGTGAGAGTGTATTCAGCTTGTGCACCGGCTTGGTCTGTTTTTTATTCTGGTAGGATACACTGCACGATTCCCTCCCACCCGTGTGTGCAAGAAGGCAAGCCTTTAAAATCACATGCGACGTCAGATCAACTGAGGATTGTGATTGGTTTCGTGTCATGGGCTCAGAGCCGAGCAGCCAATAGGCGTTCAGAGCGACTGGTGTGATGCCCCGCCTCTCTAAGCGTGTGCTAGCTTTATTGCCACGGAAGCGCTGATTGGTTTGAAGTCAGGTTCATCCTTAAATATTATCATCAAAACAGAGTTTCTACAGTATGTGGTTAGCTTATCTGTCGGTATGTACATGCATGGATATGATTAGTGATCATTGCAGTAATTTGTTTGGTTTTAAAAGGTATTAAATGCATCATTACATCATTTCTTTCCTACATAATGTACAGTATTTCTCAAATCTTCATTCATTTTCATAGAGACAATAGATAAATAAATAAATAAATGGCAAAAAGAGTCTTGTTTGATTCTTATTTATTTAATTAAGTTCCTCTGAAAGATCAGCTACTCCGAGAAGATCAGATAGAAAGTTCAATGCACTGTTACAGCTCTTAATATTTGTCCTTTGCAATGTAGTGTCTTTGTACAAGACATTGAGGTTAACCATAATAATAGAGCAAGGTGTCAATACATACAGCATACATACATTTTTATACATTGAAAATAAAATTCATGAGCAGAATGTTTTTCTCACAGTCGAATGAAAAAAGTTAACACTTTAAAATATAACGTGGATCCTCATCTACATCTACGCCGACTTACACTTCGAATTCGGACCCAGTGCTGTAGGCTACCTGTGAACATGAAGAAAGACTCAACCCTGTTTGCTTCAAGTCAATAAATATTAGGTGTTCTTCTTAAAATTAAAAAATGTTGAATTAAATCAAGAATTTGCAGTGCATCATTTTTCATTAATTATTGAAAGAGAGATTTTGGTTCATGATAAATTGTGACACTGAAATGCTGTTCCAGTTTTCTGTGCCCTGTTTTTTTTTTTTTTCTCATTTCTTAATTCCAATAAGAGGAAATGACAGGCCTCTTACTGTCACATTGTTTATGTAGGTGTATTACATGTGTATTACTTTATATCAAATAACTATTTGACAAATTCACAGTTATGTGCAGTATTAATAGATGTTGCTTACTATGGGTGTTTAATGCTCTCAAAGTCAAACTGTAACTCAAACAGGATAGGTTTTGACCGTATGAGGAGTGCTTTATATATCCTCTTTAAGAGAATTCTCTCTTGAATCAGCTTTTTTTCTTTATTTGAAGAGCTGATTCTCAGACAGGGAGTGTACTTTTTATATATAATGAAAGTTAGCACAGCTAGTAGTAAACACATACAGGTTTTCAGTATTAGAACACTGAGAGCAATGAATTATAGAAATAAAGGCACATGGGTTTGTTTAGTTGTCACTGTATAAATACTGAAGACACTTTATCAGTGGAGTAATTCCAGCAGTCTGTGAGTATTTGAGCAGGTTACGTTCCTGTACGTTGGTCTCAGGTATCAGGCATGTTGCTTCACTGACCCTTGTTTTGCCCGATTGGTTTCTCGACAGTTTAGGGTTCTTTTGCTTTCTGTCAGTTCTGAGTTCCACTGTTCTTACAGTATCTTCCACTGTGTCCTGGTTGTGTTTGACGTGTTTTAGATGGTTTCTTTTTGGCTTGCCCATTCAGTCCCTTTTGCTGTCACTGGTTCGGTACTAGACCTGATGGAAACTGCAACGTTTGACTGAAAGACAGCAGGTTCATGTGAGAATCAGGCTGTTCCAAGGCTCATTTTTGGAGCTGGGTGCTACAGTATGGGCTCCTGGAGAGAGCTTCAGCGATGAAGCCCCACCTTGGCCTCCCATGTATGAGATCTAGATAGAAAGCACCAGTAGTTATTATTAGTACTCCTCAACATCAAGCATGCACATGTCTGATAAACCAAACTAAAGTGCAAATAGGCAGTCTTGTGCACTCACCTGTGCATGTATGTTATGATGGGAAAAGAGAGTGGGCGTGTCTGGCTCAGTCTTGATTGGACGGGGTTCTACTGCGTTGCCACCAGTGCCGGCTGCATTAGAAGGGGCGTGGCCATCATTCCCAGGGTTTCCTGTCAATCATCATGTAAGCAATCTTTATTATTTGTTCATTTTTATTTATCATTGACTAGTAATTTTTTTTTCACTTTTTTCATCCCCATGTGTCTGTTAGAACAGGGGTTCTCAAACTTTTTGATTGTAAAAAAAAATATAAAAAATTCCACAAACCCCCTCAGTACAGATTTATTTTATGAACATAATCCAGCTACTCAATTCATAAGCCTCATTTAGCAAGCTGGAAACAATTCGTAAATAAATTTGTTCTTATCTATATTTGACTTTACAGGCGATTGGCATTTACAAAGTACACATGTGAGTATGAACAAAATCAGTGTTACTGAAATGGGAATTTTTCGTTTGGTTTGGCGTACAAAAATGTTTACACACAACTTTACTAAAAGATTGAGAAATTAGACGCATTATTCTGGCTGTTTATTAGAGGTTTTTGTTCCTGAACTTTCCAACCACAGAACACATGTTTAGTAAAATTGTCATTAGATTGAAATTTACATAATTTATAAGCCTAGTTGTTTTTAACCGATAGAAGTTTGGCTTAAACTTAAAACTGACTTAAAATTCAAGTGACCATTTAAATAGGCTAATGATAATAAAAGCCCAGTACACAATGGGGTCCAAAAGTCTGACAGCATTAGTGAAAATGCTTCTGTTTGGAATTCTTTTTCAATCTAACACAAAGGTTTCCATTACAAATAACATTATCAGCAAGAACTTGTGAAAAGTAGAATTTTAGAAATATTTACGTGAATTTCAGAAGTTCTTACGTTCACTTTTTGCTTTAATGACAGTGTGTACTTGTAAAACCTGATGATCCATTTTTATATAAAATCCATCAGCGTGTCATCTGAACGCGTACTTCAATGGAAGGGATAAGACTCGTGGAAAATCTGACCTTTTCATGGTCAACATCACAAATTTGCTTACATTTAAATAGTGTCCGAGAAATTGTGGAACATCTTGAATATTGAATAGTTTTTGTTTCAGAAGTTTCAGATTTCTAAAACTTTCTACTTATTTTTGCTTTAAAAAAAAATAAAAATCCCAGACTTTCAGTTTGGTCTCAGACTTTTGGACCCCACTGTATATACAGTAACTTTGATAATGTTGTGATGTTATTCCTAAGTAAAAAAAAATAATAATTTGGCCCCCTGGCTACGCTTCACTGTCCCCTGGGGGTTCCCTAGCACCTGCTTTGAGAACCACAGTGTAAGAAGACACTTTCATACCAGGCTTGGACTTGTTGAGGTTTTTGGGTTTGCGCTTGCGTGTCTGAATACCTTCCTTTTTCATGGCAAGAGGACGAGGAACCTGTGTTGAAGAAAATTTGTTCAAAATTTGTGATTCACTGGTGGCAGTAAGCCTACATATCAAGACTTTGTATGTAAAGCCATATCTGCTTTGACCTTATTGAGAATCAAAACCTTATGGCTCAGTGTATTAAAATCAAAAATGTATGTTTATTATAGAGAACTGTATTATTCCAAGATCTTGAAATAGCGATGCATACACATAATATATAGATTTCTTTAAAGATTTTATATTTAATAATGTCGTAAGTGTAGAACATCCATCTTTTGGCCTAGTGTCTCCTTATGCTGGCACTAGTTTAATCATGACTCCAGTTAATTTTGATTTTGAAGTCTGTCATCACATGTATTGAAAATATTGTTGCTCTGGCTCTCACCCCATGTAGTTTCATGTAGAGGCCACAGGCATTGCACACAGGCTCTCCTTCTGCATTTCGTCTCCACAGAGTGGTGGTTGTGGTGTGGCAGTTAGTACAGGAAAGGCCCACTCTCCTGGAAGCAGACTGAGTGGGAGTGTGAAAGAAAAAGAGAAAGAGACAGCTGTTATTTTCTGGTGCGTTATTTTTTTCTTAAAGACCGCAGTGCTGCTCAGACTAGCTCTTCCTTCCTGAACTTTCTGAATTCGTGCATAGCAATGGAAGATTTTTGAGATTTAATAGATAAGAACAAATAATTTAAAGATTTAGGGTAGTAATATAAACAAAATAGTGTATAAGTATATGCTTTGACTTATGATTTCTTATGCAACAGAAAAGCGTTCACCCTATCATTGGGAGCAAAATTGGCTATGCTGTCTGGGTAGGAGGGATCACATTACTCTCCACCCTGTCAATCACAGTGACACCAGCCAATGGCAAGCATCTGAGAGCTCAAGTACGGTATGTGGAAAAGGGTAGATAGTGCTTTCCTCTGAGTTTGTTATGCTGCTCTGTGAAGTGGCAGTTTGAAAAAATGTGCTTGGCTGGCTTGACGTGTCTAGGAGGAGCATGTCTTGACAGAAGAACAAATTTGGGAGAAAATGAGGGAAAAAAACAGAAAAAAAAAATCTTTCTATCTACATTTTTTCTAGTTTATAATTTGCAGTGTTTTGCTGTTGTTGGTGACGTTGCTTATTTAAGTTGTGACCATCACTTCAAGTTCTTCAAGACCTCAAGTTGAGTTCCTCATGGCTATGAATTAATAAATTAAGGCCATGAGTTAAGTTTCTCGACATCTTGTGGTAACCGTTGTATTTTAAAAATGACTGCGATACAGAGAAATCAATTGAATTAGATCAATGGGTCCACAGGAACCAAGGCATGGAGATGAATGACAATATTAACACTTGGAATGATGTATAAAGACATAATGGTATTCAGTTGTGGATACACCATTAGTTTGTGTCACCTTAAGCAAATTCTCCAAGTGAAAAGGCTTTTTTTTTGCCTGTTCCTCCCAAATAATTAACTAAGGGCCACATAATTCATAGATACATAGAACCTAACGTCCACTTTGTTAGTAGCCTCATATGTGGCCTTAATATATTAATTCATAGCCAAGCCTTATTACAAAATAACCACCATGTCACCTCAGCACCTATTTTTGCTTTCTATCAAATGATTTAATTCTATTTGTTTGCATAATATACAGTACTTTTACATTTACTGTATGTTACTATAGCTTTAATTGTACTATAGCCTTTGTTGTTCTTTCTTTCCAGCTGCTCATCTACTAGCTCATGTGGGTAAGGATGTAAGGATCACACATACTAATAAGACACTACTTTCACAGTTATGCTTTTTACATCCGAACACAAATAAATGATGTAGCAAACTGGATGTGACTCACAAGTCGTCTCTGGGGTTTGATCAGTGGCCTGTTGATGCCATTCATCTTGTGGTAGAGTCCGCACGCATTACACAGGTAATGACCAGTCCCATCTCGCCGCCACAAAGGAGTGGACATGGCCCCACAGTTCACACACTCTCGGCCTTCTGCGAAATCATCGAACAGATCTAAAAGACAGTGAGGGAGAAAGATAAAGAAAACATTCAAGTGGTTCACATGGTCAAACCAGTGATGGAAAGGGTTTTGGAGTGACGTATCCTGAAATTGTTGCGCTGTTTATCTGTTTATTCCACGCCTACCTTGTAACATTTAACTGTTATTGAAATGTGTGGTACTTGGAGTACTATAACCTTTTAAAAACACACTGAAATGAGTTTGGTACTTGCTGTAGTTTTTATTACACTTTTCTAATAGTATCCTAGCAGTCTTAGCCTAGACCTGCTTCTATGTAGAGTGATTTTTATCCTTCCACAAAATCATAAAAAAAAAACAACAAAAAAAACAAAATCTGTAGCTTATAGTGCTAAAAATGCTAACATATGCTGTAACACTTTCTTTTATTGGTTCGCTAGCTACTCATACACATTATTTACTAGCTGTTCATTTACCTTGTTGCATGTAAGCATGGCTAGCATTACCCTTGCTAACTATATATACAGAACACACACACCAGCCTTCCACAAGAGAATCTGCTATGGAGTTAGCTGTAAAAGTTTATACACTAACAAAGCTATCTGGAGAAATTATAACTAGAATAATCGTTGTAGTTAGGAAATTAGTTGAGTAGTCAGTTTAAGGGGTTGTGGCCTGGGGAGCTGACAATTAGTAGAGTTAACATACAGTTATTTTTTAAAATACCATCTACTTATATTCGGATATCAGCAGAAAATGCTGGATCAGATAGCTGAGGAAAAAAAGCAGCGGTTGTATTTTGTAACAAGCTATTTCTTTTCCTGTTTGAATTTTTAAAGTGATGTTCACGTTATATTGTTACATATATTGTTGTACACAGTTCTTTGATTTTACTTTTGCACTGGCAAATTTAGTTGGCTCACTTACGTGAATTCTTTCAAACACACATTGGATTGACTTAAGATTTCAGTATCTGTATCATACTAAAATAAAGTGCTTCATGCCATCACTACGGTCCATCCCTAACCCAAGCAAAATGAAAAAGCCCATCCAGCAAGCGTTAGTCTATTAAACAGATAAGGCAACAACTGTTGTCTGTTTTGACCAGCAGGAGGGGTCATTTCTCATGTTTTACCCTCAGGGTCTGCTGGCGGTTCTGCTTTTTCTCTGTGTGAGACAGGTCCTCTTTCGATAACAAAAAGCTGCTCTGTATATAGAGCAGAAAAATTGAGCTAATCTTTATAAATGGAAACAACACAAAGTGCCTGAGAGGACCATGAAGGACTGATCAGTGTGGACAAAAGGAATAAAAGAGAGGAACAAACAAACAAAGTCAAACAAAAAAAAAAAGTTTATGAATATACCTGTCACAAAAGTGAGCAACTTTGCTTCTGCAAAATATTGTACATTCCTAATGTACAGGAAGATATGATAAACAGGGAACTAAATATTAAATATTAACTAAACAATGAATATGTTATCAGTGGTGGAATGAAAAGTGAGAAAAGGGGAAAGGTATTATTCTTTTTTTTTTTTTAGCATGAAAACTGAAATGAATTCTTTAGTGTGAAGGTTTTTTTCATAGAAAAAAAAATGAAGTGGAAATAACAGACATATCTGAATATTTCTTTCTGCATCATATAAAAAGTATTGTTAAGCATTGGGAAAAATACGTATTGTTAAGCATTGGGAAAAATATCCTGGGACGTAGTGTGTGCATATGTAAAATATAAACTTATCTCAGGTTAAAATCATAGAAGGAGGTTATATAATATACAACAATAACAGTACTGCTGTGTCAGTACTGTAATATAAATGGTAGCTGTGAAGAAAGTTCATGAAAATTTCAGAGCTGGTAAATATTTATTAATTTTTGTTTAATCAATGTTGTATACCAAAATGCTCTGGAATAAAGATGAGTACCTCACTTAACTTGTACTACAACTACAATAACTTACACCTGCCACTTTATTAGGAACACCTGCACCCCTGCTTATTCATGCAATTATCCATTCAGCCAATCATCCAGCAGCAATTAGCTTCGACCGTGGCATGATTGTTGGTACCAGATGAGATGATTTGAGTATTTCATAAATCTGTCCATTAGCAGATAGGCTACAGGAGCAGAAGACAACACTGGGTTCCATAACAGGAATCTGAGGCTACAGTGGGAACGAAACTGGACAGTCAATAAGTATCAAAATTGTCATAGCTTCGATCTACATTTCAGATAACCCCTGGTTCTCTCTAAGGAATTTGGATGTTGCAGAACTGGAGACACACAATGGCCTTTTTCCAAGGTTCTCAGCAAAACGGCTACAGTCCTAACCTTGAGACTGGTGAGAGACAGCACACACAAGAAGAACAATGAACAAAAGAACATTGGCACCATCAGTGCAAAATCAGTTCATGCTCTCGCCATACACAGTACAAACATGCGGATGCTTTTATTGGCGTTTCTGTAAATCAGCCTCACTGAGATACTGATAGAGTTATTCACATTACTCCTTACTGGCAATTACAGGATTCCACAAAGCACAGTAATGACAAGATTATGAACTGTCAAAATATTTATACTTCCTGATTGATTATAGATACAAAGCATACTGGAAATAGATGCATTGAGGTATGATTTCCATGAAGGAAAATATCTTAAGCCTAATTAGACAGAGTAGGGTTTTGGATCAGTATATAATCTGGTGTGTGTCATATTGCTCATTAAAACAGCAGCTGATTCCAGCATTTTTAATGTTTCATGCGTGGCTTGCTTTGTGGAAATCTCAACTAACAACTAACTAACAATGAACAACTTTTGTCAGTATTTATCAGTAATTGATTTATTTAGCATATTATTACTTAATTTGTTAGCCTACACTGTAAAAAGCAGCTGTAAGTTTACAGTATTTTATATCAAATACTATTATGAATAAATAATAAATATAACTAATAATATAAAGAGCAGACAATGCAATGCATAGTGGGATATTTTTGGTAGGAGTGAGAATGGTAAAAATTCTCCTTGTGTTGATCTTGAGTTTATTATATGCTTGTAAAAAGTTGACTCAGTGCACACTGATTGAGCTAGTTGTGATGGCTCAGTGGTTAAAGCTTTGAGTGACAGCTTAAAAGGTTGTGTGTTCAAATCCCAGCACTGCCACGGCCATGGCTGAGTCCTTGAGCAAGATCTTTATTTGCTTTTTTTTTTTTTTTTTTTTTTTTTTTTTTAAAAAAAAGCATCAGACAAATGAGCTTACATGTTTTATTTTATACTATAATTAGATGTATTTACCAGTATTTTGCTTGCAAGATGCATGTTTCCAGTAATACACTGTAAAAAAAAACAACAGGATTTATTTGTCAGTAAATTACTGTAAATTTTACAGGAAATATTTTACAGTGTCTCAGACTAACTCTTTCAGGACTGGTGACACTTAGAATGATTTTTTAGATGAATTGTACTTCTTCAGGATGTAGTCTTAATAACAACTTGAAAATGTCCTATTTTTCTAACGTTTCTGAGTGTGAGATGAAATATTTGTCGGTTTTATTTGGTGGTAATTGTAGAGATCAGATGGACTTTAGGGGCAGGTCATTCTGGTCACCACAGAGTGTGTTGTTTCAACACAGCGGACTTTGCTGCGGACTTTTCACTTTTGTGAAAGAAGAATTTCACTGTGGCAAACATAATAATTCCTACCAAGATAAACCCAAATGCGCCCCATCTCCATTTTGGCCCTTATTTTTAGTGCTGACTTAGTCATTATTAGCTGCTCAAAGTCCACTGCTGTTCCCCACTGATAGATAGCAAACTGATAGAGGTGCAAGAGATGCTCTTCTGTTCACATCCAGAGCAATAAGCCAGAAACAGTCCACAATCCACAAAGCAGTGATCCAATCAATCTGGAACATCAGGAGTGTGTGATTAGATAAGAGAGGGCTAATATTTAAGCCTGCCTTATTATTTAGGCTATTAGTCACGTGTTTGTCAGATTCTTAGTGCTCTTCTCTTCTCCTGCATGAGTATTACTGATGAAAAGAATAACTCACAGAGGTCTTAGTGTAACCCTTGGGTCTGTTTGATTCTTTCGGTTTCTTAATTCGTGATTTAAGAAATCCTAAAAATTAGTCTGATAACAAATCTCAGGTGGACAGAATTCAGTATTGTTTAGTTGTTTATTTGCTGTAAATAGAGCTTTGTCATTTTGTCGCAGCTGTTATCATTTTTAAAGCTTACAATGTAATTTTGTGACATAAATAAAAAAAACAATCAAATTTTGCTTCACAGGAGACAGAAGTGTGTAAAATAATTTTAATTGCTTTAGGATTATTTAGCCTGCTCCTTTTAATTCACTTTCCCGACGTGAAAACATTTCGGTTATAAGAAATAAATAAATAAATAAATAAATAAATAAACGCACAAGTCTCCTAGTCGTTTCTTTTCCTGAACACACCGTCACGAGGCCATAAATTACAATTTAATAAAATTATTGTGATTATTGTGTCTGTTGTTTGAATCACAAACTCTGCTCACGAGTCCAACACTTTCGATTTCACTGTTTAACTAGAAACAACTCGGTGTAATTAACTCATTTATTGTAATTCAGATTAATTCAATTTAATTCAGATTTCATGCGTTAAATTCATCGCGTGCATTAATTAAAATTATACGAAAATGTATTTATTTATTTCTTTGATCAGCTGTGTCACATCTCAGTCACATCTCAGTCACATCTCTGCTGATTTTGGATTTTTCATACAAGTCAAAAAAACAAACAAATAAACAACAACATACAAACATATTTTAAGATGATTTCAAAGATTGTTTGTTGGAAGCTATTCGGATCGCATCTAGATGATATTTTTAAACTAACTACGGCTTAAAAAACTGAATTATTTGTTGTAATTCCATGCAGGAAATGAATTTTAATTTAAGTTGGCTATTTTTCTTAGTTATATCCAAAAATATTGCGTATGCGCGTGATGTATAGAGAATGGAAATATTCTGCGTAAATCATGTGTAATGAAAATAATTTAGAATAATTAAAAAAATTAAAAAAGGAAAAGGACATCTATCTAATACTACTACTACTACTACTACTACTACTACTACTACTAATAATAATAATCTAGCTGTTTTTTATGGCTGAGGGAATTTACTGAAATAATTTTTACTTGCAGTTTTAATAGATTAAATCTCTCATTTTTAAGTAGACAAATTAAACATTTGTTAAAGTGGCCGTCAAATAAATTAGAAACATGACATTAAATAATAATAATAATAATAATAGTAATAATAATAATAATAATAATAATAATAATAATAATAAGCCTTTTAAAGGTTAGAGGCCTGACAACATCTATAAAATCGCCGAGCAAATCTTTATTATCATTCAGTTTGGATATCTTGCTGTAATACTGATTTAAAATGGTAATTTAGAAAACTTTTTTTAGGTTGTAAAATAACTGGAGATGATGTTAAAAATCTTAGAATTTGTGAGGATTTTAACCTTGTGCATGCCACTGATTGTTTCAGCAATGTAAAGGATTATTTGTGGAATAGATTATCAGTGTGTGTCAGTGTGTATGGGTTTTATACATATCTTATCATCCATCCGTTTATCTAGTGCAGTTTTAAGATCTTAAAGCTTCCTTAAATCTATGGCTCGTTCTTTCATACAGGATAAAAACCTCTAATGTTTAATAAGCCTCATGTTTACTGATTAATTTGGCAGATCTCTGAAGCTGACATTCATGGAAGGTCCTTATGTAAGTACAGTAAATTTGGCCTAAGAGCTCTTGCAATAAAAGTAGCTTTATTTCCTGATTCCGTTACCGTGCAGAAACGGGGCTCGAGGACACGTTCATGGCGCAGTGCTTGGCTCTAATCATTATTGGAAAAAGTTTCTTACCCAGGTTTGGGTGCCTCGCCGCGCCGGTCGGCCCTGCAGACTGCAGACTATGAAGCACCGAGCCGTCGAAATGGGACGCGGCCCACGTTCCCCCGACGCTCGGACTCACGTAGGCGGGATAGGGAGCGGGATAGGACGAGCCCAGGCCGCGCGCGCTGTAATGCTCCCGTCCGTTTGAGGTGACGTTCAACGGGCTTGTGTAAGTGGCGCTTTCCCTCGCGCCCGAGCTCATGGGCGGGCTGGCGGAGAACGTGAAGCGCGGAGACACCGGAGAATGGTGCGTCCCGGTCGTGTTGTACGACGCCACGGGGTCCGAGCCTGGTTGAGCCCAGGCCGAGTGACTCGAGGCCGGGTTGCTCTGCTGGGACGCAGCGCTGTGCGGCTGCAGGTACGGCAGCGCGGGGATCACGGGGGCGACGCGCGTGCTCGGCACGTACACCGGCGACGCAGCGTTGTGCACGAAACTCGGCTCGTAGGAACCCGGGTTCGTAGCCATGCTTAGACCTTGATACATGTCCGTGGTGAGCTGTGGACGAGGTGAGGTGATAATCCGCTCACGGAACCGCAGGGCTCGCTCCCAGTGCAGAGCTGCAGACTGATTACCGGTGACTTTCTCTTCCCCGGGACATTTTACTGCGCCACGCGCTCCAGCAACCTCTACCTGTTCAGGAGGAAGGAGGGAGAGCGCGGAGTGGGGATGGAGTGAGAGAACGTTGACTGGGGTGGAGAAATCTCTCTCTCTCTCTCTGTCTCTGTCTCTCTCTCTGTGTCTCTCTCTCTGCTGTTTTAACACCCGTGTTTCTGCAACTTTTTACTCATTTCTCCGCCCTATGCAAATTCCTTGTTCCATGTTTCTGTTTAACCAACAATCTGTCAATAAACTACATCTTCAGCACGGTACTGAACTGCAGTTCTGCACAACTGAAGCTCTACCTGATGTTTTTTTCTTGGGAAATCTTTCTGTATCCAGCGTGGTTCTGAAATCTTTCCATCTGTTTGTGCGTAAAATCAGTGGTGGATGTAGATCTCTGGGTTTGTTTTGAACCTACAGAATATCAGGAGAAATGGGACAGTAAGATCCTGGTATCTTCTGAGAGCTGACATTTAGAAAAGGACTAAATGAAACGCAAAACATTTACATGCTCACGTTTTTCTTTAAACACAGCATGGAGGTGTCAGATTGTAGAATACAAATCACAGGCTACTGCAGATCATGTTTAAAAAAATCTAAAGATAAGACAAGAGGAGACAACAACAACAACAACAACAACAATGTTATTATCGTGAATAACGGGACGATTACTATTATTATTATTATTATTATTATTATTATTATTACACCATAGCATTAACAATACATGTATAAAGTTACAGTGATTTAAAAATTATAAATAAATGTAATAAATTTTCGTTTGTCTTTGAATTTAATAATGAATTCATTAGCCTATAGTAGGGTAGGTTAGTTGGGATACTAATCCACTAAAGCGAAAATCCTGCAATAACACATACATAGTGAGCATAAAATAGATAAAATTAATAAAACAATTTAATTACAAAGAAAGAAAAAATGGTTTTATAACTATATAATACTGCTGAAAAGGT
The DNA here is from genome assembly GCF_027358585.1 of Pangasianodon hypophthalmus. Lineage (NCBI taxonomy): Eukaryota > Metazoa > Chordata > Actinopteri > Siluriformes > Pangasiidae > Pangasianodon > Pangasianodon hypophthalmus. Next base: position 9,221,568 of record NC_069739.1, read on the forward strand.
TTCGAAATTATCTAATAATGCACAATAATAATTTATACATTTTGTTCACTATTAACAAAAATCCTAATAATAAATGATGACAACGACAATAATAATAATAATAATAATAATAATAATAATAATAATAATAATAATGACAGCAGCAATACTACTAATACTAATACTAATACTAATAATAATTATAATGACAGCAGCAATACTACTACTACTACTACTACTACTAATAATAATAATAATAATTATTATTATTATTGCTGCTGTTGTTGTTGTTATTATTATGTGGAATATTCAGTCATTCAGTAAACTTGTCAGGAACATCAGGAATGATGGATGGTCCTGCTTGTTACTGAAGGCCGTTGTGCGACGCTGCTATTGTCCAGCTCCGAGTGTGTCGGAAGTCTTGAAGTTGTTGTTGTGGGCAGATTTATGGCTAACAACCTGCATCCTTAAAACAGGGCTTTTCAAACTTTTTTGCTGCTAGGGACCACTTTAAAATAAATTCCACAGACCTCCTCAATGTTTACTTTATTAAAATAATCAAACTAATCAAATATTAAGCTCATAGACAGTAATCCAAACATAATATCATATTCTGGCTATTTATTGGAGCCGTAAAGTTTTTAAATTCCTGAACTTTCCATCAGCAGAACACATTAGGGTTGAAGTTGACACTATTTATAGACCTACTTGGTTGCGAAGTTTGGATTAAACCCATTTAATTTCAAGTGATTAGTCAATCTAATAAGTATAAGAGCCTAATAATTACATATAATAGAAAAAAAAAATCAGGTGCCTCCAGGCACCACTTTGAGAAACACTGCCTTAGAGCATTTCATTGTCTCTAAGCTTACCTGAACGCCAATAACCCTCGATATCATAAAGTATATTCATAGAAAAAAATTAAGGAACACATACACCTGTAAATTATTGTTTCATATTATCTGGCTTTGCACTGTGTGTGGTGCTTTAAGTGGGTGCAGTTCTTGATTTTCAGAAACAAAAACTGGTCATATTTTCTGGTCGTAGCTCGTGTACACTCCACTGAGAGAAAAGCTGAGCAGAGGAGAATAAGCAGGACTCTCCATATCTTCATTTCCTTCTCTTGCTCTCCGTCTCCATCCCTAAAAGCCATAGACTCCCTGGGTCCTACTCCCTGCTGTCTGAGACACAAGGTCACAGAGATGCCAAAAGTCAGTGCGATGCCAATCAGATAAACCAACAAGCGGGAGATCACGAGCCTGAGAGGAACACTCTCTTGTCCATTCAAAAAGAAAGTTCTTTGAAAGGTTTCTGTTGATCCAGAAATGACCTCAAGAAGGTTATGTGCTTCAGGGAGTTGTTCTGGAATCAAAAGTAATTTAAAATGATAATTAATTATAATTGATTTATAATTAATTTGGTCAAAAAATCCAAATAAAAAGCCAGAAAGCCAGTATGATATTTTATGGCATGATATATAAATTTCTTAAAAGATGAATTCATTTCACATTAAACAAATCTTTCACATCAGAGTGTTTTATGACCTGGTCACTCTTATTCAATGTTAAAATGCAAGGTGGGGGAAGTATATTAGAGCGAAGCGTTCCTGTTCTGTCACTCACACACACACACACACACACACACACATCCTACATTATATTAGAGTTTACCTGTGCTCCCTCCCCTATTAGTGAAAGGTTAATTTGCACAATATTACCCTAATGGGAATGTAAAATTATTAATGTGTAACTTTTAACTGCTGATAATTCTGAAGAAACTGTAATGTTGGCCGTAGAGTTGAAGGGTCCATGCTGACTAATGAGAACAGTCCCTCAGAATGACTTTTGCCCAAAGTTCTGCAAAACAAAGATCAAATTATTATCAGTCTATTAGGATATGTCCAAGTGGTTTGGTCATTAAAAGTCTCAAGATTGTTTCGTAATACTATATTGAGGAATTATAGGAAATTGCATGTGTGTGTGTGTGTGTGTGTGTGAGAGAGAGAGAGAGAGAGAGAGAAAGAGAGCATCAACAGACGTCTGTCTGAAAAACGAAGTCTAAAAAACTCCTCAGCAGCGCCTGTGTGATGCCTAAAGGCCAGAATGCTGTCAGCATGTGTATGAACGAGGTGCCGGTTGAAGGAATGGAAGGGGCAGATAGAGGAAGCGAGATGGAGGAGTGACAGAGTTCAGGGATGAAGCTGTTTGTTTAAGGAGAAAAGTATTTCGATTGCTGTCAGAGAGAAAGCGAAGAAGGAATGAAAAGATGGGAAACGGGATGAATGCGAATGCGGATGTCTACTGTGCGTATTCCTGAGTCTCCTATGAGCAGGACATATCTCTATTAGTCCTGACATGAGACAGCATGGCTGTAGGGATGGGGAAGGGGGGTGGTAGTGGTCAGTGGCCTCTCTTCCTGAGGGCCATAGTTCCTGGACCGCTGGCTCCAGGAAGAGCATTTCAGATCGTCTTTAAAAAAAAAAAAACACACTCAATCATTCCCCCCATAAATATCCGTCCCTTTTTTTCCTCCAGTGGCCTGTGATTAAATCATATTTCTTTTTTTCACCTATTTTTGCTTGTTGACCTTGTTGATTTCTTCACCTCACTACACTTCCATTGATCTGTGAATGTGTGTGTGTGTGTGTGTGTGTGTGTGTGTGTGTGTGTGGAATGAAACAGAGCCTGATCAATGGGCTTTGTGTACGGCAGAGACAGGACTATTTGGACAACACTCACCAGCACATTCTCTGAGCTTATCTGAACATGCCACTATCTCATGAAATCAATTATACCTGAATCAGGCCAAGTGGATGCCCTGCGTGAGTGTCTATATGCAGAGCCATGCTCAGGCTCTCGTTGACCAACACTGACTGAGTTTAATCATGTCTATCTGTCACAGAAGTAATGGGTCTATCTGAGAGGCCTCTGACCTGTTCATCAAACCATCAGGTGAAACATTATTGGAGGAGGTTATCTACTTTTGGAACTACTTGTGGACTTAATCAATGTTTTACACAACACTCAAGCATAACTGTTTGCTTATATAGAAATATTTAATGGCAGTGTTGTGGCAGGTTATGACCTTCTGTGTTTTTTTGTTGTTCTAAAGTCTCAGAGTAATGGGTTTGGGGATTAGCTTTTTGTTTGCCATGCTCTGGTGAATGTTTGGTGTAGTCACTTCAAAACACATACGCTTCTTCTTTTGCTCTAACAGAAAAAGATATTTAAGATTAAGATATTAGAGCACAGACGCTACACGTTAGCAGAAAAGAGAGAGAGAATGGTATAGTATGTGTGAGAGATACATACTGCACTTAATTTGATGCAGCATTTAAGATGTGAGAGAGGGGAAAAAAAGACAACAGGTTGCTTTTTCTCTCTGAGGGTGTGGTATGGAGGTCACAAGCAGAGATTGGCTCTTCAGTGCTATTTATTTCATGGTCATTTTATCCACAATTTGTTTTATTTATAGCCCTAGTGGTAGTGAAGGAGTGAGAGCAGGAGAGAGAATTGGATGGAGGTGAGATGAAGAGGGGGGGCTGGGATCCCAGGACCTCACCCTGAGATAAGAACCGACCAAAGTCCGAGCAAACACTAGGCCAGCAGTCCACTGAGCCACTGATAACAACAGCCTCACTAGTCCACTAGTCTCACTACTGTGGTAGTGAATAGTGGCATATTTTTAACTATTCTACCTCCATCAGATGCATAGCATGCATAGAAGTGGAGTGTGGATCATCCATAGACTGACCTATGCATTACGTTGTCAAGTCTAGACAAGGCAATTCATCCCAAGTGCACAGTAGGATGCAATACTGTATAGCTACTGAAGCAATATGTGCACATGTGCATATGTGGTGCAAATAGTGTGGCAAGGGTAGTCCAAAATAACAGAACAACAAGATTAAAGAGGGAAAGAATGAGGAAAACAGCAGATGAAAGCAGGAGAGCTTGAAGTGGAAAGAGGAAATATTGCAATTATTAGCACTGCCTTTGCCACTCCTTGGTTAGGAATGTGTACAGTATTAGCATTAGTGTGCATTGTGGAATAACAAAAGAGACAGGGCAAAAAATGCATGAAAAATATATCTTATAGATACACTTACGTCCAACTTTGCTACACACAGTACCTTGTTAGTATGCAGGTACACAATTACTGACTACAGATCATGCACCTTTTCCAGACACAGCTTGTGTTGATCATTTTTAAGCCCTTCATCAGTGTTAGTTCTGACCTGGATATATTTTAGGTTGGTAGAATGTGGCTCAACTCAGTAGCAGTGTCTCTCTCTCTCTCTCTCTCTCTCTCTCACACACACACACACACACAACCGTACCACCACTGTGACCTACCCCAATAACATCTGGTCACTGGTGATCCTACGGTGGTCGCTTTTCTCTGATGGATGGGGTTGAGATGGCCTGACATTATTATATATAATAAAACATGGGTTACTGTGAGTACTTGTATTAAAAAAGTATTATTGAAATGCACTGTTGGTTTGCACTAACTCTGTTTTTACCGTGCCACTACGTCTAATCTGCTGTTATGTTTTTCTCTGGTCTGTTGGTGTGAGCCTAACATTGCTAATTCATGTCAGATTTAATTGCTATGTACAGTATATCCATCTCCTTAGTGAGTAAGGAGTACGATAAGTATTAAAGAACATTAAGGTGAGACATTAAAGGTAGAGAAAACGTTGAGAAAAGATTGCATCTATCTGCAGTAATAAATAAAAAACCCAACACGAAACCCAACAGAAACACTTTTATTTCCCTGTATTTCATCTATTTTTCTATATTCATAACCAAAAATCCTTCTAAGTAGCCTCAATTCATAAAACTTCACAAATTCATACCTATCCCTATTTTATGGAGTCCTCTGTTTCTTCGTGGAAGCTCATTTCTGACAGGCACAAAAGAAAAAAAATCGCAAACAAATTTTTTTTTTTTTGCAGCAGCAGCAGCAGTATGTCAAAATTCTGTCTTATTATTTCATAATTCAGATTTAACATCTCAAAATCTTTTGACTTATCTTAAATGTTTGGCTTATTATCTCAAAATTCTGACTTCTTATTTTAAAAATTCTGGTTTATTTCAAAAGTGTGACTCTTGTCTAAAACTTCATGCTTATCTCAAAAAATCTGAATTATTTTTTTGAAAAATCCAACTTATAATCATCTCAAAAGTCTGACTTATTATTATCTCAAAATTCTGACTTATTATGTCACAGTTTTGACTTAAAAACCTAAGTTATTGACTTATTATATCAAAAACCTTACTTATTATTTCAAAGTCTTGACTAATTATCTCAGAATTTTGACTTATTATCTTAAAAATCAGAATTATTATCCAACACTTTGACTTATCATCTCAAAATTCTATCTTATTATCTCAAAAGTCTGACTTATCTCACAGGTTTGACTTTTCATCCTATAATATTGACTTATTATCTCAAAATGCTGACTTACTATCTCAAAATTGGACTTCTTATCAAGATTTTGAGTTATTATTAATGGGCCTCCATACTATTTAGAAGGATATTATGAAGAAATTTCTCAAAATGTTGATAATTGTTGCATGTATGTTTTTCCTCCCAATATGCTGGATAGAAATGACTCACTGCTTTAACACACTGCTAGGTCTCTGTTTCTCCTCTGAAGTCCTCCTTAGTCAGGAGTTACACAGCTCATGAAACTGCACTTCACAAGTTTTTGGTGCTGCAGGGAATTTCTAGCCATCTAACAGCTCTGGTGTGGCTATGAAAGCCCATTTCTGCCAGGTAGAAAGAAAAAAAATTGGTATCTCAATATAAAAATGTATATTGTTTCAGTTTTTTTTAGACATTTCTAACTGCCAAGTCAAGTTTGGGATTAGTTAATAGGGGCTAGCCCTAGACGTTTGAGTCCATCTTCAGATATTGATCACTTGCCTCTTCCATCCGTTCACACAGTGATGTCACTAACTGAAGAGAATTTATTTACTGGATGGTACATAGTAAATGTTTAACTGGAATAGCAGGGATTGTGTACTATAAGTATGAATTCATACTTATATTTTGAACAGATATCTATGTTAGCTATTAAAAATATGTCTTTGACATTGTGAAAAGGACAGTTAGGTATTTAATCATTAAATTCAACTGTGGCAAGTGTGTATACACATGTATATGTTTGTCAGGGTGTGTAAGTCTTATTTCCCACTTGAAATCGACAGCACAAGGACGGCGCTCACACAGACACACATACACACACACGCACAAAATTTTTTTCTGTTTTCAACATGATGCTTACTGTAGCTAATTCATGCCTACAACCTAAGACTATCTTATAAAGAGAAAAATTCACCTCTTGTTTGTGAGGATATTTGTTCCGTTCAGGTCCACACAGAGGGCTAAATACCTGTTTTCACACACACACAATGGCAGGAAATAATAGGAGAAGGGTGTCTCTCAATCCACCAGGTCATACAACATACAACCTGATAACAGAGGGAATATTCCTGTTTGTCATGGAGGATAAGGACATCCGATACACACACACACAAACACACACACATCTCCAACATATACTGACACATCAACAACATTTTTGTCTATTTACCTGCTCTATCTGTAAGTGCAGTGATGGGAAACATATGCATACACATAGAGAAGACTGAGCTGTTGGACAATGTGAATACTCGTTACCTCAATCAGACACACAACAAGCAAATATTACTCGGATCATCCGAACAGTGCAATAGGTCCTACTATATATTACACTGTATGCTTTACTAGACAGTTTAAATAGTTTGCTCATTATGCTTTCTGACATGCCTGTCAAGGCAGGGATGATAACACGAATACACATATAACTGCTGTCTTACAGGAAAATAAGTCACATCAGTGCTGAATCTCTCTCTCTGTCTCTCTCTCTCTCACACACACACACACACACACACACACACCCAGAGGATGGAGAAGAAGAGCTGTTGGAGGATCTGCTGGAACAATAGGGCTCAGCAGCCTGTCCCCTTATCAGTCTGAGGCCTTATCGAGCCCTGTCTCTGTTAGTGTTACCCCCCCAGCACCCCCCGGACCCCCTTATCACCCCCGGCTGACGTCAGGGCTCCTGGGCGGAATGCTGGAGACGGACCCTGATAGCGCCGCTCGACTGTGGGAACAGCTATCTAGACAAAAATGCGCATCAAGCAGATGAGAGCCATAAGAACGATTCTATCTGTTAGGGGTGTATATAAGAATCCTATAGATGCACGGACGCACGGCGGATTAATTCCACACGTTTAGCGGACTATGAATATGCATCAACGCTCTAACCACACAAATGATGAGAGATTAGTTATGGGTATAGTCATTATAAGAAGGCAAAATTCAATTTTCATAGTTTTTGGGGTCTCACTAACTAAGCAAACTGGAAATAATGTGAAATAGACATAAAGTGGCCACTTAGCGTCTGTTTTTGCTTATGGTTGAAGATCTTTGATCAATGTGTATTAATGTTAACGTATGTTAAAACCTGAGGAACCTTAAAACCTCTATCCTGACGAAAAGCAGGACTTTCATAGAGGAGGCTGTTATGACTTGCTGCGGTTTGGAAGCACTTTATACTAATCAGGATTGGATCCGGGGCCTATCCTGGGAACACTTGTGCAGCTAGGAGGGAATACACCCTGGATGGGATGTCAGTTCATCACAGGAAACTGCACACACACACACGCACATTCACACGTAGTGTAATTTTAGTGTAGCTAATCCACCTTTTATCATGTTTTCAGGAGGTGGGAGGAAACCAGAGAGCTCAGAGGAAAACCAGGCGAACATGTAGAGAACCTGTGAAACTCACAGACAATAACCTGAGCTCAGGATCGAACCCTGACCCTGTGAGGCGGCAATGCTACACGCTGCACCGATGTGTCACCTGTGTATTTTTCCCCCAAAAATACACAACGTACTGTGCATCACGGAAACCGAGATTCATGTGATTCTGGTGGATTTTATAGCCGACACTCGCACCAGAGAGTTCAGCAGCTAGAATTTCTCTGCAGCATCAAAGACATACAGTATATGTTTTATATGAACAGTAATACATTTTATTATGAAATAAATGAATATATCACTCTTTCTCCTACGTTTTGAGCATCAGGTTAATATTATTAGAAATGTAAGACAAAAGACCCCCAAAAAATTTGAATTACAAAAAAATACAAACAAACCTATTTGTGATTACTTGCTTATAGTGGGCTATGTATCTGATGCCTATCTTTGTTACCATGGTTTGTTATCACGGTAAAAACAGCACTGTTATATATCTGAATGTTAAAAAAATATATAGTATCATCTAGAACCATAGCATTATGGAAATTTAGAGCAGCAATGCACAATTAAGCAATATCGCACAATCAAGAGTGCGATTATACTGAACATCAGCAGAATATCCGATAGTCAGTATAACCGTATGATTGCGAGTGCAATATTGCTTTTATAAAACAGTTATATAAACAAGAAATTAATATCGAGTAAGTGACGTTTCAGAAACAACATGGCCAAATGTTTTGTTTATTTTTGCTCCGTTAGTGGAAATACATTCCGAAGAAGCCACGCTCACTTTATAGCACAGTGGCTAGCTGGCTAGCGAGCTCGCGATGATTTGTACATTAAAGGTGCTTTGGTAAAATTGGCTTCCCTTCTTCCTTTTCATCTTCTTCTGAGGAGGTTTCATATCTTAAGTCAAAAGTTATATTCATGTATAAAAATGTATGGTCTGCTATGTGCATTATGATTTCACTAACTCTACTGTAGTAACCGTTTTGAACTAGGAAGTGGAATTTTATGTGGTGAAGACAGACGAACGGCGTGATACACACAATGAAACATGTCAGTGAGGTTATGGGAAATATAAGCACTCTTGGAACGCCGCTCGACCAATAAAATTAGTGGACCAGTACACTGTTTTATAATAGTTAAGTAAAAATGGCAAAGGTTTTCCATCCATAAATCAGCACAGAGTCAAACAGAACCTGAACTGAAATCAGAGACAACAGAGTGATAGAGAGTGAAAAATGATTAGCCTTAAGCGTGCCTTCATCCCTAAGCGTATACTGACCTAAACTAGAGTGCATATTTTATTCAATATGAATTCAACTCAAGTGAATGTACAGATGAGGATTTTGTGAGGAAAAAGCCTATGACTGTTTGTCATTTCATAGCAGTGCTGAGCTTCATAAAGCAGTTTCTCTGACAAACAAGTCTTATCTTAACCTCTGGACTAAGCCTAGTCAAGTTCGTGATGGATAGTTCTATCACATAGTATAATAACAAAAATATTATAGCATATCATCATTTAAAATAACAATAAAGCGGGAATATTTATGAACTGAAAGATCACAGGCTATAAATCTTTGAGTGAAAGCAAAGCCGTTTCTCCCAGAAAGCAATATATTTCTATGGTATGTGAGTGTGTGGACATTGGGTTAAGGGGATACTTAAGGTTTCCTGGCCATCATCATTTGGACTGTGTGTGTGTGTAAGTGTGTGTGTGTGTGTGTGTGTGTGTGTGAAAGAGAGAGAGAGAACAGGTGCCAGAAGCACAGGGCCATCCACATTAGTTTACGCAGGTGTAAAATTCCCACAGCTCTTCCACGCTAACTAAAGAACTAATAATAGTCACTTTTTCAGAGGACTTTTCTCCTGCTGTAACTACGTCATATTTCATTTCATTCTGCTCATGTGTAAGCTGAGTGGTACAGTATCCACTCTCTAACACTCTCTCTCTCTCTTTCTCTCTCTACATATCTCTGTCTTGCTCCCACTGCATGACCTGCTCAAGGCGTGAGGAGGAATGAGGGAGGAGGAGGAGGAGAAACATGGCCTTGAGTTTCAAACAGAGAGAAGGGAGTTATGTCTCCCAGCCTCTCACATCCTTCTTCTCTCTCTTTCACAGATTTCTCCCTCACTCTCTTTGTTAGACACACACTCCCTAAATTTCTTTAGCAGCTGCCATGGCCTTGGGTGTAAATAATGTGGAGAGAGAGAGAGAGAGAGAGAGAGAGAGAGAAAGGGATGGGGAGGACTGAGGCATTTAAAAGCTTTATTTTGGTTTTGAACTTTTCTGTTGTTGGTAGCGAGTACTAAAGTGTGATTATTTCAGATGCTATTTACTCACTCATTCACTCTCACTCACTCACTCACTCACTCACTCACTCACTCACTCTTAACTCTCTCACTCATTCTCACTCATTCTCACTCACTCACTCACTCTCACTCACTCACTCACTCACTCACTCTCACTCACTCTTAACTCTCTCACTCATTCTCACTCATTCTCACTCATTCACTCTCTCACTCACTCACTCACTCACTCTCACTCACTCTTAACTCTCTCAGTCATTCTCACTCATTCACTCTCTCACTCACTCACTCACTCACTACTAACTCACTCACTCACTCACTCACTCTCACTCATTCAGCCTCACTCACTCACTCACTCACTCTCACTCATTCACTCACTCACTCACTATTAACTCACTCATTCACTCTCACTCACTATTAATTCTCTCACTCACTCACTCACTCACTATTAACTCTCTCACTCACTCTTACTCACTCACTATTAACTCACTCTCACTCATTCAGTCTCACTCACTCACTCTTAACTCACTCATTCAATCACTCACTCTTACTCACTCACTATTAACTCACTCATTCACTCTCACTCACTCACTCACTCACTATTAACTCACTCACTCACTCACTCTAACTCACTCTAACTCACTCACTCATTCACTTTCACTCACTCACCTACATTAACTCACTTACTCACTTTCACTCACTCACTTATTTTGACTAATTCACTCACTCACTCACTCACTCACTCAATTCAACAATCAATCTCACAGTTAATGATTCCAACAATCACTCAGTCATATATGCACTCACTTATGCATACTCTCACTTATTCACTCATTCGTGCACTTACTCACTCACTCATTCACACAGGTATGCACTTGCTCACTCACTCATTCACATTAGCCAAGCACAATATCTTCCACAAGGAGGTGCTGCTAATGCTAAGGGCGTATTCACACTTGCACTAGATGTGGCATTGCCACTGGGATCCTGTAGGACCCACGATAAAAAAAAACCAACAGCTGATTTTGTGAGTGTGGGGTGTTTTGCTCTCATGCAGGTGGAAGACGGTCATGATTAAAAATCACAGGAGAAGAAGAGATATCACACAGCTACTGTGAATGGTTTTATTTTATAAAGCAGAAATGTTAAGCAACCAAGCAAATGTATTGCTATTTATTAATAATAAGCTCAAACATTCTGATGAAATGCAGTGTAGCTTGCTTCATGGTGGTCTGTTCACTGTTCACTCTTTGCCTCTGGGTCATCTAAACTAAAGTCAGACTGTAGAAGCTTATCCGACGATGTAACATTTGTGTCCAAAAAGTAGTCTTCATTTGCAATGAGTCAGCATTTTGGCACTGAATCTCAAAAATTAATCAAATCATATAAGCCATGGCGCCATTATATTTAGATTTATTCATTTACTTATTTAGCAAACGTTTTGATCTGAAGCATTCCAACTACCTTGAATCATTTACATCACCAACATGCAGCAAGAATGAAGTAAGTTTTTTAGCTTTAAGTATTCATAATAATGTTTCTGTAGGAGTTGTGTGTTTTGAGAAACCTGAGAGTTATACGGCCCGTGATAAACCCTCCAAGCATAATTTGGAGAGCTTCTTAACCTGTTCGCTTTCCCTATCCAGCCAAACCCATGTTACAGTTATTGGTCATTAACCCTCCTCCATCTTTTGGAAGGAAAAAAAAAGGAAAGAAACTTTGTTCTCCCTCTCCAAACCTCCAGAAGTGGCCTGATAAGAGTCCATTAGTCTTTATAATTAGTTTGGAATAGTTGGAGCGTGCTGTCTTGAGCCAGTTTAAACTCCACCCTGGCTCAGTGCCAGAGCAGTGTAAACTGACAGCATGGAAACATTGCCCAGACACACAAGTGTGCGTGAAGTGTGTGAAAGTGTGCATGTGTGTGTGTGTGTTTGTGTGATGGAATGAATCATAATCAGTCCACTTGAATAAATGTAGTAAGCATTGTGTGGGGCACTGTCGACCTGCCAATAGAGGAAGAGAGGAACTATGCTGAAAAGTCTGAGAAGGAATGAAATAAGGAAATAAGAAGAAGTGGAAGAAAGTAGTATATCACTGAGCTAATGAGCAGGAGGAGGAGGAGGAGGAGGAGGAGGAGGAAGGCAAACCTCTCAGTGTTTACCTGCCCTGTCAAGACCTGCCTGTGAACCCACTATGTCCACACAGGCAGGAGATACAATAACATGGCTCCTGTTCACACAAAATCGCACACCTGCACACACCATTCCATGTTCAGCATAGTTCCTCTCTTCCTCTGCTACAGTAAGGTGAGTTATACTGAGCTGTGAGCTCGTTGCTTTCTCATGATCTGCTATGATGCGGAAGTGATCTGGTGGCTTACTAGCACAACAGCAACAGCAACAACAACAACAACAACAGCAATACCACTTATCCTCTTAAATAAACATTTTAACTATAGTGATCCACTTGGGTTAAAAGGCCAAAATGCAGCCAAGCCATCAGAGATGCTGTGATTTAAAAAATTTTTTTTTTTTTAGAAGTTTTAATAAGACACTGTTGATCTTCTTTAAAAATTAGATGACTTTTCATAGTTCAAGCATACTGTTACTGTTGCTTAGAGTATATTTAACCCTCCAGACCTGCATGACATGCTGGTAAATCTTTGACAGTTTTGTGACCCCTCTAAACTCTTCTCTTTCATAGAACACTCAAACAGACCTGAGGCACTAATATTACAACCCCAAAATGATTATTACATTGCCATAAATCCAAAAGCGACACTGCAGCGGGGCTTTATGACCGCAATTTATGAAGTAGGGTTTGCTGAGACCTGAGTCAGACATGGCCAATTTTAACCAAGGCCAACAGAAACATAAGGACAAAATATAACTTTGAGATATAACTGAGGCTTTCAGCGGAAGGCAACAGCTCGAGCGAGCATTTTTCCCATGCATGACATTAAGTAAGTTTGCTCCACTCTGCAGTTCATTCAACTCTTTTAACTCTTAAAAGGTGGAAAATAATTAACTACGTGTACTCCTGCTGAAGTACCTGAATACATGGTTTACTACTGTAATGGTACTTTTTGAGTATTATTAAATCATGATTGTTTTTTTTTTATAAAAATTTGAGAGAAATGCTAGAATTTGTCTGTTTGCAACAGCAAAAACGTTCAGTTTTACCAAAGATTTAGGTGAATTTATTTCAGGTTTTTTATGTTTATTGAATTCTAATTATATTTACACCAGATGACACTATTCCTGCACTGAATTCAACATAATTTGATCAAAGACACTTATCATTTGATCCATTTTTCCTTAAAATACTCTGTTCCACTGTGGCGTTAAAGTTGTTGCTTAGCAACTTTATTTTCCACTACGGCCTGAACAATGATTTTGTCCCTAAAGCTGTCATTTTAATGGAAGTCCTGATTAATGGAAGACTTTAAGCAAATTTAGAGACAATATGTGCATTTCAAAAATAATTTAATTTTGTGACCCAATCACATCATTGCTAGATATGTAGAAAACTGTGTAGCTAGAAACATGTATAAATTAACACGCGCTCTCTAGCTAGCTAATGAACCTAACAAACTACTGAACCTCCACCAGCATTTGGCTAAGATAGCTAGCCAGGAAGCATTATTATTTTTTTAAATACTGTTGATAATGAAGGTGGTGGTCACTTCAGCATAGTTCATTAGTTAAGATAAGGTTAGTTAAGATAAGAACAGAATAGAAAATAGAATATTTTTGATTAGATGTGCGGCATATAAAAGTCATTTGTAAAGTAATTACTCAAGTAATTTTTCACCAAATGACTTATATACTTTTACTTGTATTAATGATTTTCTTGATGATTACTTTCAAATGTACTTGAGTGAATTATTACTGCAGCAGCAGTCTGTTTACAGCATGTTTCCTACTCTTTCTATCAAATGTACCCAGATGATTAGGATCTCAGATTTATTTTATTTTAATTCCCCTTCCAATGTAGTTAACTGAAGGCTAAAAGTTGATTTTCAATAAAAATATTAATTTACTCCTGGATTTCAGTACATGATCATGGTCTCTGATGGGCTTCTTGTCTTGCTACACCACTAAATCTAACCCTAACTTTTTTTTTAACCTTACGTCCATGATACTAATGTTAACATCCTTTCAACATCAATTAGCCTGAAATGAATCTGTGTTTTGAATAAATTAAATTAAAGGCATTTCCTTACCTTTCTGGAGAATAGATAAAGTCATTACCCTTTAGCCCAAGCTAAATAAAGCTGTAATAAAGAGGTAATGTGAACAAAGTTATACTGTTCGCCTTCACGTTATGTCACTTTCAAGATCCACTGCTAGTATAATGGATTTTGAAAGATATAACGCACTTAGCTATCACTTAAGTTATGTTAACTATACCGTGTTAGCATGGTACGCTTTGTCTTAGCACATACTCCAATGTACATATCTCATTTCACTACTCAATTCTACGACCGAAATCAATTTGAATCAGCAGGATCTTATCTGGTAAGAAGATGGTATGTTGAAGATGTTCATGTTATAGATAGTGGAGGTGCACGATATTTGTTTGCTGGGTGTGTATTTAACTTGTCGTTGTGTGTTTCTCTGTGTGAATTTGTTTCATTGTTTGTTTGGTTCCCGCTTCTCGGTGAATTTTCTGCCTGTTGGATTAAACTGTGTGGATCTTTGAGCTGGAATTAAAGGTGAGCTCAGCAAAACAATTTTAAATTTAGTGTTGAAATTTAATGTTCTCCCCATTGTGGAGCTGTCAGGAAAATAATAACTGCTCAGAGATAAATCTTTGGTCTCAGTGGCACACCAGGGTCTGTAAATGGAAGAGAAAATATTATATTATATATATATAATACATATATAATAATTATACATAATTATGGATCAGTGATATCCAACTAATCAGGACAAAAAAAGGTGCCATGGCAGTAACTTTGTTCCATGGCTATGATCTTTAAAAGCTATACATTTAGCTGTTCAAGCTTTGAACACATTCTCAGGCTGTGGAACAATAAATAACTCAGCAAATATGTGAACAGTGACTGAAATTGAGAGAGAGAGAAAGAAAGAAAGAATGAGAGAGAGAGGTATGCAAAGGTAAAAAGCTTGCAAACGTAATAAAATAATTTAAAGTTACTACCTGAGGTGTGTTACAAATCATGGGAATGAAGATACTGGGAATACACTCAGATATTATTTCATATGCTGTAGAAAGTATTGTTTTTGGTAGAGATGGCACAAAAGCATTTTTTCTTTTCCAAATGTAGATACCAGAACCTTGAGTATGAACCGATATCAGTAGCCATTAGATAGTGTTTACTTTACTACCAAGCTTTAAAATTTTAGTTTGAACTGAAGCACTTCACAGTTAAACTCTTTCACACAAAAATCACTTTCACTGTAAATACAATGAGTGTAATGAAATCAATCCTAATCCTAACAAAAGACAAAACAGTGTCTTTAAATGTAATTTCCGTTAAATGACATTTCCAGTCCCAAAATTTCTTTTGCAAATCCAGTTCCAATCTTTGTCATTTGTTACAGGATCCGAAATCCGGTATGTTTTCTCCGATCTACTGTTTTTCTTTTTTTAATACCGGTACCCAGTATTGGATCGGTGCCATCTCTAGCTTTTGAGTGTATTATTTACAAGCTTCTCAGGGTCTCTGTATCACCTCACACACCATAAGACCCCCAAAGCTGAAAGTTAGTGTTGTTTAGTTGTGTTTAGTTTGTGCTTTCCTTCACATGCAAATAATCACACGATTCAGGCATGAATTTGGGATTTTACACACTTTATATGTTATTATTCACGTGAAGTGCCAGGGATAAGAAACACTACAGGGAATGAAAAAGAAAACCGAAAAGGAACAAAATTTTTCACTGAATGTCACCGAAAACTTAAAAAAGCGCATAACTTGTTAAAAACATTTTTCTTCCCTGTTCCAATTTTGTTCTGTTCCATTTAAAGAAAATACAGTAAAGCCCAAATCTATACATTTTATCAATAAGCTTAAATTCTAGTCCAGAATTCACCACTTCCTGCACACCTGGCTCCAGGAAGATGACATTACCTAGCAGCTATAGCTGAATTTTTGAAGATGGGGCTGGATATAAATTTGTATAGAAAGTATTTTTCCAATTTTCTGCAAGCAACAAATCGCACTGTAATGTAGAAGGATGCTCTGAAAATGTTTCTGGTTAAATGCAGAGTCTGGTTTATTTATACCTGAGGCTTCCTATAAGCAGAGTAGATTATCATATGTAAAGAACATTATTAACTGATCTTTTATTTTGCTCGAACAGGTTTCCAACATGTTGTGCATGTGGTTGTTTTTCCACACGTGATTTTTTCACATTACTCATTTATTTTCACCTTACTTTTTTAACATATGTTAAGTTTTTAACAGTCACAGACATAATGTTTTTAACCTGATAGCTAATTGTGATAGTCTAATGAGGATGAGGCTGAGGTTGAGATTGAGAAGCTAACTTCCAAAAAATTAAAATGACATACTATGCCTTTAACTCACCATGTGGCTGTTTGAAAAGAGTTTCTACTTTCAGTGGTCTGGCTCAGCTGCACCTTTCTGGGTTCTTGGTTTCAGTGTTGTTACAACACTGCGATAAGCAGAGCAAACAGTTTGATATAGCTTGCACACACACATGTACATAGTCAGACACACACACACACACACACGCTTGTCTTAGTATACCTGTGAGGAACTTCCACTGACATTATTAATAAATGCAGCTAATTAATGCTAAATCTAACCCAAACTCAGTGACGAAAAAAGAAAAAAAATCCTTTCAGCCTGATTTATTATTTTTTTTAAATAAATGCTGCAGTTTCTACAAAAGTGAAAAAAAGCAGTTCTCATCATGGGGACCAGCCAAATCTCCACAAGGTCAGATATTCCTATCCTTTTGGGGACATTTGGTCTCACACACACACACACATGCACACACATGCTGCACACACAGTGAGTTTGATAAAGGCTCATATACAACAGCTATATGAGAGCTTAAACTTTACCGCACTGCAGAACTGATGAAGAGCATCCTTTTTTTTCCCTCTCTCTGTCTGTACAAATATTTATTTCATATGAATTATTATATGTCAAAAGGATCTTTGCAGGTTTGGGAACATTGGAGAAGTGTTGTGATTTATATCCTTGATTATTTTTTCTGAAATAAAATGTCAAGTCAAATCTAGCAATCCTGGAGAAACATGGAGGAGCAAAGAACAAGAAACATTTGGTTTAACTTTCCCTTTTTGTTTGTCCAAGTCTTTGTCTCTGTGTCTAGCAGTGATCAGTGGGAGTTAGAGTTGTTGACCCATCCTGAAGACCCTTTTGTTGGTCACATTTATCGGTGTTTAAGCTGACATATCAGACAGTAATCCACTCAGACCACCAGACGAGAACAACACACATCACTACTGGCCTTCAGGTATGGTCGCATATCCTCCACCTTTTTGATACAACCTCTCTCTGATACAATGATTTTTGACATTTCCAGCCTAACCTGCTGCCTGTTAACATTGTCTTATATCTTGTTCTGATTCATCCTAAATGTCATTTCAGCCTGTTTTGATTTCATGCCACGATGTACTTGACATTATCTAAGACAGTAGTCTAAGCTTTTCCTCACTGACGTTGGCGTGAAATTATTTTGATGACCATTTCAAGGTTAAGCGTCCAGTATCTGCTCACTCAGGCCTTCGTATCTAACACTGAAGATTAACTTAGAGATGGTTCACCACAAGAAGAAGACACCTTGGAATTTTCCACAGTATAAAAAAAAAACACATCATGAACGTTCTCCTCTTTCATCCTCCCTGCCCTCTTTATATCATTGACCTTATTTGTGCTTATACAAATCTTGTTCCATCTTCCATCCCACCCCTCCCTTCCAACCCTGGATACTTCAGTTCTAGGGATATAAACTGCTTGGTGTGTCTCTTATATAAGGGCTTTGATCCTAAACTAATAATCCTGAACTACTCTTCTTCTGATGGCAACATGCTGCGTTTTTTCCCTCTGATGGAAGGTTCACCGTAAAAAACCCTCATAGAATATTTGGCAACCAGAGCAGCTACATGTGTTGTACCAATGGTCTAGAAAAAGGCAGAGAGGTTCAGACTTAGCCTGAAAACAGGAACTGCTACGGTACATGATATGAGGAAAAACATCTTGAAGGCATTACAGTGCAAAGAGTCAAAAGTTTAAAGAGTACCAGGCTAAGGTTTTTAATACTGATCACAATGCATCTTGCTTGTGTCATCCTTATACACACACAGACACACACACATTCACGTACTCACTCCCCCTTTTCCTTTTTACTTTGTTTCACATCATGACAAATGATTTTAGAGTCTCGGCCTTGATCGGGACATTAAAAGGTAGATCTTTAGAGGTTTAGCTACAGCGATGACATCAGTGTAGCCAGAGAAGAGCAAGAAGAAGGCCAAGTGAAGAAAAGAAAAAATTTGGAGCTGGAGATTGAGTAAGGTGGGTAGAATGGAGGAGCTCAGTTTTGGGTGTTTAGGGGGCTGAACAGGAGAAAGTGCAATGCTTCCCAGACCCTGAGGTCTTGCCAACACAAACCCAGCTCCCTGTGAGCCCCCTCTCCACTCCGGGATGCCTGTCTGACCGGGGGAGGGACACGCCGGCGCCATGCCGATTCCTTAGACAGCTTATCTCTCCACCAGTGATAATGCTGTCAAAATAACAGCCAAGATACATAGCGGTGAGGAACTGGTTAAAACCTCCTTGGTGTCCCTCCTTGGAGTAGCCTCTGCCTGCCCACCTTAGCTCTCTTTCTCTCTCTTTCCTGTTTCTCTTACAAGCAAATCACTGGTTATTGGAGGTATTTCTGCGAATTTATCTCCAATACGTTACTGTATAGAGTGTAAACTGATCTGCCGTTAGCCTGACTGATACAAGCTATTATAAGTAGTCTGAGATAATATAGTTGAATCTCTTAAGATGCTATTTATTCAAACTAAGTGTTTAAAAGATGGCCAGTGCTGCTATTTGAGGTCAAGACCACAAGCAACCTACATCTACTGGTGGTGTTGGTGACTTCATCGACAATGACATCTAGAGGTTTTCCACATGCATAACAAATTTTCACAGCAATAGCTGTGAAACAGTAGACTATTTATTTCAGCAGAACCATGCTTCTCAGTGGGGTCCATGATTTAACTACCCGAAAATGAGATCGTTTTGAACCAGCCACATTTCTGGATTGTTCAGCCTAGTCATGACTATTCATAGCCCAGATAAGGAACTGTAATACAGTTCATTTAGAAAATTGAGAAAAAAAAGAAAGAAAAAAAAAAAGAAAAAAGAAAAAAAAAAAAACAGGAGCTTGCTTTTGCTTTTGTGAAAAGCTTTAAATAACTTTTGCAAAGTTTACAGTTTGCTACAATGCCCTTATTAAATAATAATTCAGTTAATTTGTAACAGCAAAACTAAATGCATTTTCAGTTTTTAAAATGTAATTTTATTAATAGTTACTTAGGAAAAAGTATTTTGCATTCCTTTAGACTGTATAATTTTACTATGTGTGTGTGTGTGTGTGTGTGTGTGTGTGTGTTACTGTCTGTCCACTGGGTTTACGGGTTTCCTCTGGGTTCTCTGGTTTCCATTGACCTCCCCTAAAAAAATTTCGGACACTGCCAGAACTTTATCATCGACTGTCTTCGATTGCAATGACAGGGACGGTGGTGAGCACATCACATTATGCTTTCTAACGCTGCCAGCCTCAACAAAAGTTGAGTAAATTCAAGTACATCGCTACCTCACAATCATTTGCAACACTGCTGCTCATTGCTATAAGGGGCCAGAAAACAATTAACCTGATTAGCTAACCGGTCTTAGTGGACAAAAAACAAAACAGACTGATGCTGTCTAGCTGATGATTTAACTTGCTTTTTCCTTCACCTCTCGTCAGTCAGTTGAGAATTTTCAGTGGCGTTGTGTTTTATTTAGCGACGTTGCAGCAGCAAAACTGAGCCAAATGCTGGGTTCTTATATGTAAGTAAAGAATAACACATGACTGACCATGCTGTTACATGAAATTAATGCATGCTGGGGGAGGTGTGATGTGGCTCTGGAAGTGCATTATTTTCATATAATGGCACTGTCTGGAGTGTGTTATTCCGCTTATACCACAGCGATTTCCTGACAGTTACAATGTTTGATTTATTAAAGAATCACTTGTCACACATTTTAATGGTTTATAGTTAGATTTAATGTTGTGGAACATCGGAGAGACAAATTAGTTCCTGTTCTCACTTATGTTATAGCTGCAATAAACAGTCCTTTCCTAACCAGCCCCTCTCTCTCTCTCACTCTCTCTCTCTCTCTCTTCTGAGAAAAAGGAAAGCTTAAACTCCTCTTTCCTGAAGACTTTCCTGTACTGGGAAACTTTGACTGTTACAAAGAGCTTCTAACGGAGACTCCTTCCGTAAAATAAATGTCTTCTAAACCAAACCAAAGAAAACAAACAAACAAAAAACCCTCACCAACATCCATGATTATATGTTTTACTTTGCTTCAACAACAACAGTTTAAAAAAAATAAAAATCTGTTTATTATTAGTTTTAGATTACATTTAGCCTCTGCTGTACAAATCCCTGTGTGTGAGCTGTTACTACAGAAACAATAACCTATTAGAATTAGCATATTAATATAAACCTATTGTTCATATTACAGCCGGAACTACTTTCAGAAATAATGCAAACCTTCTGACCAATCAGATTCGAGAATTCAAAAGTGCTGCCGTATAAATAATAATAATAATAATAATAATAATAATAATAATAATAATAATAATAATATTACAGTGAAAAACATTAGGATATAAAAAAAATAGATACAAACAATCAAAACCACCTAGTTACATATCTAGCAACAGGACATAGCTATTTCCGGTTTGCGTTTTTTTTTCCCAGAGGTGCTTTTTGTCCCAGCTGAGTTCCCGTATCAGCTGGAATTCTTGTCACTTGACAGGAAGTAATTTTTTTTTTATTTGTTTGCAGGAACATTAATACGGTTTCTTTCTCACTCGGTGCAAAATGGAATAATAATAACAGCAATATTCTTTTAAAACCCTTCTCTCTGTAAGTGTGATATAATATCCAGGCTCGCATTGCTAGTATGCAGGTTGTTTTTAATGTTATTAGACGCCTGGAGTTTGCACTCGGGATAGATACAAGCTAGCCGTCTTCCTAATCTCAACTCCTAAACATATTCTCAACTCTTAAACATTTTCACATCTTATTTTAGCTTTCATTTCTGTAGTTTATTTATACTGCTGGTCTGAGTCATTTGTCTGCTCACAAACCTAAAATACAGTGTTGATGAGACTAAAGAAATAAAGCTCCAGCTCCATACAGTAGTGATCTGAAAATCAAAAAAACAAATAAAATGAAATGAACTGAACAAACCAGAGACAAGAGAAAGCGTTGATGAGGAAGCAAATGAACTGTGGGTTTCTGTGTTTCAGCAGCTTGTTTGGATCAGTGTGTTCTGCTGTATTGCTCCAGGATCATCCCCATGCCTCTGACAGCAGCTGTGATCAGTGGGGCCCAGAAGCTGGTCCTGTACGAGACAAGGGCTGTATGTAGCACTAATACTTTCATCTGATAAAATCTTCCCTCCTTTTTAGAAATCTAAAATGTGATCTGTCTGTGTTTGACGTGTCTGCCATCTTCCTGACTGCTTCACACCAGTGACACTGGATGGCAGTGTGGAGCTGCTCATTTCCCTCCCTAATTCCACTTACATACACTTTATGATCAAAAGTATGTGGACACCTGACCATCACACCCATGTGCATGTGCCTTCCTTAAACGGCTGCCACAAAGTTTGAAGCACACAATTGTATAGGACGTCTTTGTATGCTGTAGAATTTCAGTTTCCCTTCGCTGGAACCAAGGAGTCGAACCTAAACCTGTTCTGGCATGACAGCGTGAGCTCCTTGAAGACATGGTTTGCTGAGGTTGGAGTGGAAGAACAGAGCCCTGACCTCAACCCCACTGAACACTTGGAATACACTGGAACGCCGACTGTGCGCCAGACCTTCTCGCCCATCATCAGTGCCTAATGGTCTTGAACACTTCCTCACAGCCATGCTCCAAAATCTAGTGGAAAGCCTTCCCTGAAGAGTGGAGGTTATTATGATAGCAAAGGGGGACTAACTCTGGAATGGGATGTTCAGCATGCACATATGTATGATGGTCAGGTGTCCGTGAACTTTTGGTCATATTATGTAGCTGTTTCTGAAGGCTATTAATACATTTCTATATTGAATCTTGCACATGACCAGTCTGACCCCTCTCTTACTTATAGCAATGTACTGTAAATATCGGCCTCAAACACTGGATTGGTATCGGATTCGGATTGTGATCTTTCACGTAACTTGGCCATAGTTTACATAAGGTCACTCGAAGGTCTCAGTATCGATCATTATCAGGTGTTGATACTCGGAGCACTCAGAAATTGGTCTTGTATTGAGAAATGGACAAAGTGGGATCAGTAAACTTGCTTTGTGGTGTTGTTCCCTTTCAGACGTTTGCCACTGATGCAGAAGAAGCTATCAATATGTATCTGTGCAAGTCGGGAAGACAGACAGTGCAGTACAATACAGTTCTGTTTGAGTCTATTACTGCATTGTGTGAGATTAATGCTGAAAAATGTGTTACAGCCACTATTTAATAGGACTGGCTGTACGGAACATGTCAGCCAGTCAGTGCTGTAGAATAACAGTGCTATTATCCATTGTTCCTGAACCAAAAACATTGCATTGACAAAATACAATTTAAACTTTGCAGTGACATTCTGCACAAGGCAAAAAAGAGATGTCTATCTTGTATGATATTGCAAGCAAGTAAACAGGAGCATGGTAGTTTGTCTCAGATAGAGAACTGCAAACACCATGGGCAAGCAAACCTTATAATATAATTATAATATTATAAAATAATTATAATATTATTAATCTTTTCATTTTTTCTCCACACATTGCTTCATTTTCCATAACGAGTATAAATACTCACATGATATACATTCATTTACTGTTAATAATGTGGTAAAAAATATATATATGTATGGCTTTTCTCTTCCTGTCATCAGAGATATTTTCTGGTGGGGAGTAATAATGCTCAAACCAAACACCGTGTCCTGAAGATTGACCGAACTGAACCACGAGATCTAGTCGTTATTGATGACAAGGTAAGTTTCTTAATGCTTATTGTATTGAGAAGTATTCTTTCCTGACGAACAACACTGAATCTACACCAATACCAACCCCAACCCCTTAGCCACCCCTATGAGATAGACTCCACTCAAAGCTGAGATTGAATGATTCTGATGTACTCAGTAGCAAAGTCATTATCGTAAGTCCAGCTTTTAGCTCATCTTACCACCAGGGATGGTGAGAATCTTTTTTTTTTTTTTTTCTTTCCAAAGAATCACTTTGCTACGTTCTGTTGCACATGTGCACACATGCCAATCCCTTCCTACAAAGACACAAAGTGATTTATGATACAGTTTATTCAATAAATTCCAGTCACATTGCTATTTCCCCTTTCTTTCTGTCGCATCCCACGTGAACACCATATTGGTAACCTCCAATGCTAGCGATGGCCTTCCCTCATCTCTTCCACCATAGGGAGTGTATGCTTTTATATGTTAGGAGCGCTTTTCTAGTGAAATGCCATGGAACTCGCCACACTGTTTGCTAGTTATCTCTGCAAATGTGCTCTGTGTTGTTGCTCAGTAAATGACACTCAGTGCTTATTCTTCCTGCTGGGGCGAGTTCTCTCCTTTGAGAATTTCACATTCTAGCAGGGGTGTGTGGATTTCTCTTGCCACACTTTATGCTTTCACTACTGAGCCTGTAAAGTGGCATATCCCTTGTTTTTATCACAAGACTCTGAGCTCAATACAATTGCCTTTCTGAATCCCCTGGAAGCCAAAGACATACACCCGCATCAGCACTGCGGATGCAAAATCTGGCTGGGACTGATCTTGTTGAGTGCGAGACATGGCACCCCACGGCTGGCAGATTTAGACCCTGATTTGGAGCTGAATCTGACCCAGGCACGTCCGGAGATCACTAATAAACTTAACAATGCTTCTGAGACTCTTTCTAGTCTATTAACGGCCTAGCTGAATTCAACGATTTAGGAGCTGAGACCATAAAACCCAGGGACTGGTGTCCTCCAACACAGCCCTCCTTATATTAGGGTGACTATTCACCCTATTCATTCCTCAGCAGAGGAGCGGTAGGTTGCTATGTCTACAGCTGTGTCCATTCGACCCTAGCTTTACCGGGTTTGGGTTTGGCCTCTGCAAGCTTGCAGGCGGCACTGAAAGGTAGCCTGCATTTAAAAGTTGATTTGGACAGACAGGTCAAACATGCCTAGGCACCGTGATTTGTTCTAGCTGGTATGATGTAACACAAGCATATTGGGCTGGGCCACGTGGTTGGCATTGATGCTTTTATTGCATTGCTGGTGGTCTCGCCTGACAGTGCACTACATCCGGATGCATGCTGCCTTAAAGGTGCTATTGCATCAGGCAGTGGTAGCTCAGTGGATGAGACATTAGCTTTCTGATTGGTAGATCGGGAGTTCAAATCCCAGCACTGCTAAGCTGTCACTGCTAGGCCCTTGAGCAAGACCCTTAACCCTCAACTGCTCAGGTGTATAAGGTGAGATAAATGTAAGTCGCTCTGGATAAGGGCATCTGGCAAATTCCACAAATATATACATATCACACTTGGCACACATTGACAGAATGTTAGCTGCTTTATCGCTAGCATTTGAACAATCCCACAAAACCTGCATAAGTTGAACCCTCTGTTTGGGAGCTGATTGACAGCTTTCTCCTAGTAATGGGACAAAGTGGGACATCTAGGCCAGGATATGGGCAGATTCTCTGACAACCTGGTATGTAAACAGAAGTATATATAAAATTGACCACACATGGATGTGGAATCATTGTATTTGAGCTCACAATCTCCTGATGATTGGGCGAACGCTTTTCTGGTGTGCTACCCAGGAGCCCTGCGCAGGGTTTTTCTAATGAAATGAGTCCCACTTGCCCCATTGGTGCCCCAGTGGTACGTGATAGTCACACCGGATGCTGGGTAGCAGCAGCACAGTTGGTATATTTTTCCCTGCTGTGACATCACAGCAAATCAACCAGCTGGAATTGAGGGTTGGTTCAAGTGACCTTCAGATTTTTATTATCGATTGCAGTATGTTAGTCCACTTGCACCACATTAGATATGTCAATCATTAGGGTGGCCCAAGGTCAGAATACCTGACTGTGTGACTTGCCCATGAACAGGTATCCAGGTGTTTCACATTGTCCTTGGTGGTTATCCATAGTCCATAATTACATAAAGTATGTATCTTGTCTATATATCGCAGTATATTTCATACAGCTGACCTCTTTTTTTTCATGTGTTGTGTTGTGTGTGTTCTTGTGTATGTGTTCAGCATGTATATAGTCAGCAGGAGGTTCGGGAGCTTTTGGGAAGGTTGGACCTCGGAAACCGCACTAAGATTGGGCAGAAAGGCTCCTCTGGGCTTTCCAGAGCTGTGAATGCCTTTGGCATTGTAGGTAAGATACTAGTCAAAAATAATGAAATAAAATAATGTTTTCTTTTTTTGTTATTAACAAGGTTAAGATGTGGGCAGGATGTGCTAATCCCAGAACAAATTCATCTGAAATGCATTGCCTGGGTTTACTCATTTTAGTTGCCGCCATGGACACTGTGAAATGGTGACTTGGTATAGGATTTTGTCTGCTGGGTGTTCCTCTGTCAGGATTCATTAAGCACATTGAACTTCACTGCTGTTTGTCAAGAAACAGTGCTTAAAACTCTTACACCATTGTGATGTCAGTTATCCAGTTGTCCTTCTAATAGCTGAGGCTTGTGGGGGTTTTTTTTTGGATGCACAAGATCTGATTATCTAATTTTGCGTCTGAAGTCTTAAGTTACTATATTAAGCATTTTCAAAGTACACTTTCAGACCTCTCTGAGTTGAGAGGTTTTGGCAAATCTCCTCGTTCTCATCACTGATTTGTTCAGTCTTCTTGCTCTTTTGGGTGGAAATGTCAAGTCGAACTTGGAGGTCACTGCAATCAGACGTAGTGAAGATTAGAAATGAAGTCGTATGAATAGAAGAGATTGTGTGCATGGGTGTACAACATGCAAAAATCAGAAATGGTTGTTACATTTTCTGAGCAACTGTAAAACAGCCCGTATATTTACAGTATTTTCTAGCGAGTGGAGTTGCTGTGTAGTTACTGTAATTAAGATGTGCTTCATTCAAAGTGTAATGGTTGTTTACAGTCATGTATTCAGTTTTTAAATGGCGTGAAAATCTGTATTTGTACAAGACATATTGGTAACACTGTATTAACATACAGTTATGCTACTGTTTGAAGTATGTTAGCTGGGTTTTTAAAGCAAAAGAATAGAAATGTGTATTTTAAAGCAATCAATTGATTTCAGTAGCCTGTTTCGTGTCAGCAGGAGTTATTAGCTAGCTAGCTATTAGCTCACCTAATGTATTATGCAGAATCTCACTATAGTCAATCATTATCAGTCACAACATCCACGCTTTGATTGAAATTTGGTTAAAATGTACTGTTTATACATAATTTATATTCAAGTAGCTACTGTTAGCTATACGGATTACGTATTTTACACTAGCAGGCTATTGATACTAGCAGGTTAGTGATACAGAATGTACAATCTAGTTAGGCTAACAGCATTCATGCAACTCCTGCATGTATTTACCCAAGAATTAAAATGATCTGTTTTATTCAATTCCTGAAAACAAAGTAATAGCTAACTGAAAAGAAATAGCTAGTAGTGACGATGATCCTTTGCTGCTTCAGTGTGGTGCCTATTTATTAATTTTTTTTAAACAATACAGTCACAGCGGTGTTGCAGTAGCTATATAACAATGTCTTTAGATATAGTATAATCTGCCAGTAAATATTTTCTCACTGCTGTAAAACAAGTCTAAAGATCATACTGGTTACTAAACATAGTATTTTATTTACAGAAATTATTTACAGTGACAATTCGAAGCAAGAAATTCTACAAATCAACATGGATCGATCAAGCACATTGTGTCTAAAAAAAAAAAAAAAAAAAAAGATGGTCCGTGACTTGATTTTCTTTTCGAATGACATCTTTGCAATCTTTATCTCTTTTCCTGCGAATGACTTTTAAGAGCAACAGAGACTGTTGATTGCTGCTCAATTCCTGACCTACATAGATTACATTGTTGACTGTTGGTGCTATGTAGACTATTACACAGCGCTCTCATCCTCAGCCCTCCTCCGATCATAATTACGTCTTACGCAAACACACAGTGGTATTGATTGAACACTTGTCTGAAGGGGACAAAGGGTTTATGCTTAAAATGACGCATTCGCATAACAGGTATTGTCCAATGTTTGGCATGAAATACTGTATTGGTCTAATAATATTATTGACCTATTTCTAGCCAAAAAAAAACTTTTTGTGTGCATTTTCACTTTTACTTTGTCATTTTATCATTATAATATAATTGGCCTGGAACATATCCTGTAGAGGCTTTGTTTATCTTGTGAGCAGTAAACACTGTAATGTACCCCTTTTGGTTAGTCATGATTAGCAAATCTGTCACACACCTCTGACAGGACGTTAACAGCTGTGCTCTTTTTACAGCTTATACATAAACTGCATACAACTCTGCCAGAGCTGATTTCTGTTCGAGAATTTGTTAAACTCATACAGATTGTCATTGGTGTCCACCCACAGTGCTGTATAAAATGTCTTGTATATGATTGCTTAGTAGGATTTTTCTCCTCCCTCTTGTAGGCTTTGTCCGTTTCCTGGAAGGCTACTACATCATTTTGATCACCAAGCGACGCAAGATGGCCGACATTGGGGGTCACTCCATCTATAAGATAGAAGACACCAACATGATTTATATCCCTAATGACTCAGTCAGAGTCGCACATCCTGATGAAGCCAGGTTAGTTTATGTCGAGATTTTATACTTTTACAGTGCGTTCGGTTTTCTAAGGTTGCAGGACCCGCCGAGATGCAAACTGCAGTTTAAAAGCCGCTGTCAAGTGGTGCAACCACAGAGCTGTCAATAAGCTCAGGACTAAATGGAAATGCAGTGAATGAAACGAATATGTTCATGAAGGTAGATGAAGTGGAGGGAATTAATAAGATTAATGAGTAATAATAATCCATTTTACCCAGCACTAAAGTAAAAATTATTAACTATTTTGTCCTAAATAAAAACATCTAGGAGCATTAAAAAACCCAACCAAGTTCAAAAGTAACCCAATTTTGTGGAAAAACCAAGAACCTGGAAACACTGCTTCTAAATTTTGTGACGTGAAGATTAGTAGATCAAAATGAATATGTAATCAGCAGCACTTTCCATCCCTATCCTTTTGCCCTACTTTTGCATGATCTTCCCACAAATGCAAAGTATAAGTTTGAAGTGCATGTTTGTGTGTTGTCACATGACCTGTGCTTAGAGTGTTTAGGTTTGTACGTCAGTTTCATACACAAAACGCAAGGTTTTTTGGTAATTGCACATAAAAACAGGGACAAACAGCTTAGTACATCTGACCCTTTGTGTCAGCGTCACTGTCACATTTGGCTCGTGCTGTCTTGGGTAAGCATGTGTCACACTAACCTCAAATAGTAATTCACAATCTCACATTCACACTCTCCCTGTGCGTTTTGGGAAGATGCTGCAGACCAAACCTTTAACTTATTCTTGCAATAACCTACTTCTTATACACACACAGTATACACGTGCCAGCCACTTTAATAGGAACACCTTTACCCAGTGCAATTGTTGAATGCTCTAATTATCTAATAATGCAGATACAGGTCAAGTGTGAATGTTCACATCAAAAATCTGAATGGGGGAAAAAGTGATTTCAGTGACTGTTGCTGGGGTGAGTATTTCAGAAACTGCTGATCTCTGGGATTTTCCCACCCAACAGTCTCTAGAGTATAGAAACAACTCTTAAAAAAACAACACCCAGGCACAGATTCACAGAAACTGGACCGTTCATTTTTATTTGTATAGTGCTTTTAACAAGAGACAGAGAGAGAGAGAGAGAGAGAGAGACATACAGAGAGAGAGGGAGAGATTATTAGCTATGCTTATTGTCCCGTAATGGTTAAGGACAATGCAGAGTGCAAACAGGGACTCCAGCAAGACTAGCTGTGACAGCATAACTGAAAGGGAGAGCCAGAAGGTGACACAGACATGAGGGCGCCCTGAGACATAAAGCAGCCAGCCACTCCACCGTCAACAAATGGGAAAACATCACCTGGTCTTTTTCCAATTTTCAACTGCAGTTTAGGTGAGTCTGCACCCACTGTAGCCTCAGATTCTTGTTCTTGGCTGACAGGAGCAGAACCTGATGTGCTCTTCTACTGTTGTAGCTCATCCACCTCAGGTTTCGCTGAGTTGTGCATTCTGAGATGCTTTTCTGCTCACCACAGTTGTAAAGAGTGATTAATTGAGTTACTGTGGCTTTTCTGTCAGCTGAATCCAGTCTGGCCATTCTCTTCTGACCTCTCTCATCAGCAAGGTGTTTCCACCCACAGAACTGCTCCCCACTGGATGGTTTTTGTTTTTTTGCACCATTCTGTATAAATTCTAGAGACTGTTGTGTGTGTGAAAAGCAGATCTGATCTCAGCAGATCAGCAGTTTCTGAAATGCTCAAACCAGCTCATCTGGCACCAACAACCGTGCGACGATTAAAGTCACAGAGATCACATTTTTTCCCCATTCTGATGTTTATTTGAGCATTAACTGAAGCTCTTGAAATGAACAAATGATCTGAGCTATCCTCCAGGTAAATATGGACGTCTGCGATAATTGATCTTCAGCTGAGAGTTTATTGTTATACTGTATGGGTATTACTCCACTTAGTTTGCATAGCCTTACTTTCAGAACTCTTAATAATGATTATTACCCATTCAGTTTATTAAGTTGAAGTGAGAGTGAGACCCTACAGACACTAAAGGAGGAATAGTACATGGTTTATCTGTTCTTATGTGACATAATTAACTGAAAAGGAGCAACTTGGGAGTGCTGTCCCGAGAACAGATCACACGTCTGATATTATTTTAATGTCTCATTTTACGTAAGTGTGCACCGAACCACATTTGCTGTTCCCATTAACAGTTTACTGCTTTTACTTTCTATAACCATCATTGTATTTCTACAGATATGTGAGGATGTTCCAAAATGTGGACCTGTCCAGTAACTTCTATTTCAGGTAAGTGTGCTCAGACGTTCCCCGCAGAGCAACTAAGATGTCACATGTCCTGCTGTGGTGTGTGTGTGTGTGTGTGTGTGTGTGTGTTTAAGTACGTCCTGTTCAGAACACAGGGTATGATTGGGTCTTAATTTAGCAGCACCTGAGATCAGATTTGATCCTGTAACAGTATAACGAGTATGGGGCAGGTCAGCCTGTGATACGTAGTAGATCCTTGATGATCTTGGGTTTCCTTTCTGACACTCGGCTTATGTGTGTAGCTGTGTTCACTTGTCCTTGTCTCCGGTTTTTGTGTGTGTGCGTATTATAAGGAGTACAGGATATGCTGTATTTTGAATGGACCTTGGGTTTTTGGCTCACGTTTGTGTCTAGCTCTAATTTGGTCTGTACGTGTTCTTGTAAGAAGTGCGTGCGTGAGCAAAGACGTGACGCTAATGTAAATCGTTTCCATTTGTTTTGAATGTGAATTTTGTGTATACAGTCTTAAAATACTCATCATTCTTTACTTATTAATTTCTACATGTACATTCTAATTAAAACAGTACGGTATATATTATACATGGGCTATGTAGCCTGCTTTAAAAAAAAAAAAAAGATATTACACTTCAATGATTCTTTGCATATTAAGACTTTATAGGAAGGAAAATGGCGCTTCACTGGTTATGGGCTTTGTTTGCAGCACTCCTGACCCCAGATAAATTTGAAGTAGGGCTGTGTAGTGTTTTACACCGAGGTGTGTAATAGCATGAGAGTGACATATAAATGTCAAGTACGGCTGGCTCTATTATTAAGAAATGGAATTGGCACAAACGTGACTGTGCCTAGAGGAGGCCGTCTACCAAAATCAGTAGCAACCAAGAAGCCATGGGTAACTCAGAAGGAGCTAGAGAGATCCACAGCTCAGATGGGAGAAGCTGTTTGCAGGATAACCATAGCCTGGGCACACTTTCCACAATGCTGGGCCATTTTCAGTTTGCCAGATAGCCACATTGGAGACTGAACAAATGTGTAGGAAAGGGTTCTCTGTGTCAAAACCAACAGTACTCCTGACTCTGAGAACACCATCCCCCTGCGGTGAAGCAAGGTGGTGGTAGCACTGAATATTTATCAACCAACAAATGTTTGCTTTTTCGCTTAATTAGTCTTAGTGACAATGAAAAAACTCTGCATAATATTTTAAGTTAGTTTAACATCGATTTAGTTGATCGAAGTGACTTACAAGTGTACAAACCAGGTATATAATCGAGTTGATTGTAATAGAGTGCTAGTTAGTTTTTGCAAAAATGACCAGAAACAGAAGAGAGCCCATACTAAAACAAAAACATACACATTCATTTAAACGAAGAAGAAGAAGAAGAATAAGAAGAATAAGAAGCAACCTTATTTTGATTAACCTTATTATGTTTAATTTTCGTCATTGACACAGTGTTTAATTTTTTCTCACTTCGTCGTTGCAATATTCAAAAACTTGCTTATCACATATCACATTTTGGCCATATTGTGCAGCCCTGTGTTTTTAACAACAAAAAAAATAAAGGTGGTACAATAAAATATGTTTAAGCTCATTCATTGCATGTATTTTTTATTTGTTCGATTCACTTTTGCCCATTTTCCTGAAGTTTGCCCGGACTTCTGGAGTTAACGATACACACAATCTAATTTATCTGATTTATTTAAAGCCTGGTTGTAGACAAAGCAGACTGTTTGATTGCATTTACTTTTTGCGTGAATGGCAAATCACTTAATCATTGCTAGTGATGTGTCTCCTATGACGTTTGGATTTTTTTGACCTGTAGTTACAGCTATGACCTGAGCCGCTCTCTGCAGTATAACATGACTCTTCTCCAAACACCCTCTGATCATGGAGAAAATGAGGAGGTCCACACCAGTAGCAACAGCAAACAGGACAGTTTCGACATCTTTGAGGATGAAGGCCATCCTACGCAAGGTCTGTCTGTCTGTCTGTCTGTCTGTCTGTCTGTCTGTCTGTCTGTATGTCTGTCTGTCTCTGTGTATGTATTTCTTGTATGCTTGCGTTTCTTTTTCTCATTTCTCAGACTTTTGTCTTTGTTACTCCATCTGTATCTGCATATATGTGTTTATCTCTGTTTCTCTGCTTTTTTCACTTATCTTTCTATCCACGTGTCTCTTCATGTCTCTCCTGTGTCTCTTATTTTGCCTTTGTTCGTTCTGCCGTTATGTTTGTCTTGTTTTAGTGAGAAATAAAACACCTTTTTATTTTTTTATTCATTTATAGTTACGTTTAATGTTAGGGAACATCCGTGAAACCAGTTAACTCCTTTTATCATTTGTGTTATAGCCATCGTTCCCTCGCTTTCTCTTAAGGTTAATAAGGCATGAACAAAATGCAGCTTGTTATCGAGAAAGCAAGAGCAATGTGCTCTGTCCTGAAGAACTTCCTGTGGCAGAAAAAGGGACAGCTTGATTGTTACAAAGCACTGACGCTAGAGACTCCTTTCCAAAACACTAAACATCTCCTTCACTTTGTTAAATAACAACATGCTATCTTTTTATTATTAGTCATAGATTATTTGGAGCTTCCACCATACACGTCCGTTACTATAGAATCGATAACGCACTAGAACTATCGCATTAACCTAAACCTGTGGTTTGCACTATTGTCCGAGCTGCTGTTTTAGAAAACTAATCAGAGAATTCAAATTTGAGAATTCAACTTCAACTTGCTTTTCCATGTGTAAAGTTATAACATACATATGGTATGAGTGCACATTTTGTGTGTGAATCTGATTGGGTATCTGTTTTTATTCCAGTGGTTCACGCCTTGAGGAATGAGCCCTACGCGAAATATGTGTGGAACAGTCGTCTGTTGGAGAAAGTTAAGGATACGGTGCATCCAGACTGGCTCCTGTACATCATCCATGGCTTCTGCGGCCAGTCTAGTATCCTTGCACGTGTGTGTGTGTGTGTGTGTGTGTGTGTGTGTGTGCGCACACGTGTATGTTTACCTGATTCACCTGTCCATTTGTGATGTGGAATTCTTGAATGAATCAAATTAGATTTTTAATTTTAGTTACTATTACTCAGCCTTTACAAAGCTGCCTTTGACCTTTCCTTTTCTTTCCTTTCCTTTTTGTCACTCTGACTGTCTCTTTGCTTGTTTTATGAGCTGTATCAGTGCATTACTTCTTTTTTTCTCTCTCAGTCCTTGGTAGTTTTTGTGCAAACTATTCTAGTCTGAGCCTCTTTCCTCACGCTATCTCTTTCTGTCTGTCCCTGTGGGAGGTGCGTTCAGCTTCCTGTAGACACGTGAGGTCCACGGTGAGCCTCCAAGGCTTCAGTGGCGACACTTTTTACTCTTGTTTTTGTTGATATGTAGTATGCACCTGGCTGCCAGCACAGCCATGACTAAACCTTGTAGACGTCATGTCTCTGGCATGATACGGAACAGTTGGGCCACCTTTGGCGTGAAGTTGAAACGCTGCACATGCTTTCATATATATGATTTGAAAACGAAATGCGACTGTGTAGATTTGGGACTCCTTTGACCAACACTAACACTTTACAGTAAAATGTCAAATTTTCTTAGGTCTGCTCTTAAATTCTATTTTCTCTTTCTCACCGTCATTTTCATGTGCTTGTTGGATGTACAGAGTGAGTCGAACATCGTGAAATAAACATAATGTGTCCTTTGGCTTAGCTCCTCTAAAGAGATTAAAAGCCTCCACGTGAAACCATGCCAAAACACAATTTCCACAATGTTTTTATTGTTTATTCATTTTGCTTTTTGAATATTCTAGTGTACTCATGTGCGTATGTGTATGCATGTTCTCAGTGGCGTAACACAGTGGACCGGGGCCAAGGTTGAAGGTGATCAGGGGGCCTCTAGGTGTTTTTTTTCTTTTTCCCTGCAGATGCTCTGATATTATGTTTAGAGGAATAAGAGTGCTGATTACAGAGCCAGGATTGAAAAGAAATGTGTGTGTGTGTGTTTTTTTAAGCAAAACAGTTTTGCTTTTAGTGATAAGGGATCGAGATCCTCATTCTTTGTCCCTTTGCGTACACCTGAAAAGTACCACCATCTTTGCTAACGCCTGCCTGTGAAAAAAATTCTGAACTCATTATGTGAAGTAAAATTAGTCATCTCAACCATATGCAGATACAATCTGTCAAAAAATACTGTCTGACAATATCTGTGCTCATTAAGCTTGTGCAATATGGAGTTTTCATTTTAAAATATTGCCAAAAAGGATTGAATTGTTCAGAGCCGATTAAAAAAAAAAAGGCTTACTCTCTCTCCCATGTCAATCACAGTGACACTAGCCAATCATGGGCGTCTGTGAGCTCGTGTATGTGGAAGGGGGCAGATGGCGCTTTCCTCCGAGTGTGTTACGCTGCCCTGTGATGCAGCATGAGCAGCAGTTTGGAACAATGTGGTTGGGTGGCTTCACGTGTCTCAGAGGAAGCACATGGAGCTTTTACTCTCCCAGGTTGGTAGCTGTTGTACAGGGAAACCTGGTTGGTGGATAGAAATTGGCAAGTGACCAAATTGGTACTAGATCAGTACTAGATTTGGTCAACTGCAGCTCTGTCCTCTGTGCCATAAAATAAAAAAATAAAACTCCTTATTTTGTTCATTTGACATGACCCTAAAATGTAATTTGTACTGTTGACTGTCCCTGGAGAAGGTTATAAAGGAGTGAAGGTTGAGCTAGATCTGCTGTTTCCCAGGCTTTATATATGTTTAATGTCTATATGCAAGTGTGTCCTTAACTCTAAGTTTCAGAATTGTTGATCTACGGACGGCCGGTTTATGTCACTCTGATTGCTCGACGTTCCAGCCGTTTTGCTGGGACCCGCTTCCTGAAGAGGGGAGCCAACTGTGAGGTACACATTTTACAGTCAACTCAGGAATTACTGGCACTCTTTAAGAGAATAGAGATCCGATAAAGTGTTCTTTCTTAATAATGATAGCATTTTTTATATATTTAGCACATTTATATATTTAACAAATTTATGTATATATACACTCCTAAAAATCCTTGAGACATTTTTAAAAGCCTTTCTGCCTTCTTCAGAAGATGTTTTTTTTTTCTTTGGTTCAAGAACACCATCAACAGGGGTCTGGAATGTTGCCGGATTTGGAGTGATCCTCTTGTGGAGATTGATAGAATCATGAAACTCACCACTGTATTTTTTGACTTGAATATCAGGTTGAATCTGCCAGGAGGTTATGACTTGAACACTGCTGAAAACCTGGATTGAAGAGGGCATTCTATTATTGTGAAATGCTAAGAATCTTAAGTTGATTGAAATGACCTGCCTGAATGAAAGGTTAATCTGCAAGTGGTCGTCAAACTTGTTAGACATTATATATAGGGAGAGAATTAGAGTCGTTATAGTACATTATAAAGAAACTATATAGGGTTGCCAGTGGTTTTAAAATCGGCTGAACAATTGTGGTAAAAAAACAAACAAACAAAAAAAAAAGTTAAACTTGGCTTATGTTTTAAGCTCAAAATTTTGTTTGTATTAATAACTCGTTTTCAAGAAGGGTGCAAATAATTTTGGAATTGACTGTATTTGGTGCAGTGATACAAAGGCTTTGATGTTTTCAGGCTTTTTTTTTTTTTTTTTTAATTAACCTCTGTAATCTGGGATACCGTGCTACCGTCCTCAATATGAACCCAGTTCCCAGATTTCAGAGCTGAGAACAACTTTCCTAGAATCTTTTACCAGCAGAACTGGTCATTTATTAAGCATAATTCTGAAGCAGTTACCTAGCACAGTGTTGTGTGTGTGTGTGTGTGTGTGTGTGTGTGTGTGTGTGCGCGTCTGTTTGAAGGGCGACGTGGCAAACGAAGTGGAGACTGAGCAGATCATCCATGATGCCTCAGTAATGTCGTTTACAGCAGGCAGCTACTCCTCTTATGTGCAGGTGCGAGGCTCGGTGCCTCTCTACTGGTCTCAGGACATCTCCACCATGATGCCCAAACCACCCATACGACGTAAGAGCATCACACAGTATCTGTATGTGGTTTAGTATTATACAATACACTATTGGCTATTGTTTTTTCCGCAAGCTTTCCCATACACTCATTAGGATACCTACTGCATTTGCTAGACCATAGTCATAATATGATATTGATATCACAGTATATTAAACATTATCAACATACACTTTTCTGAGTATCATCTACATTGTTGGGTCCTACAGCTGAGATACATGTCAAAGCATGAGTGAGGGAGGGAAGGAGAGGATTAGGTGTGTGTCCTCTGCAAAGCAATGGTATGAGAAGCCATGTGAGATGAAGAAAGAAGAGGGCCGAGTGCTGAGCCTTGTGGGACTCTAGTAATGAGTCTTCCCATATTTAATACCAGTGAAAAGTTAAAAACAAACATATGGCTCCACTTTTTTTCTTAAATATCCTGATATATACTGTGTATAGTGAAAATGTTTACATGTATCTTGGAAGTTGTTGATAAATAACAGCAGGTTTATATTAATGCGCTCGTTCTAATACATTAGCGTTTCTGTACTAACAGCTTAGACAGGCTTTTACAGCGGATTAAAAAAAAAACGTCTAATTGTTAAAATGGTTAACGTTTTTAACGTTTTTGCCAACCACATAGAGTAAAGTGCAAAAGTCTTCATTAATATATAGTCCCTTATTTTTTTAGTACAAATTTTGTTACAGATGTTTATTTTATGACTTCTGTATTATTGAGTCAGCCCAAAAACATTTTATATTTCCTATACTTTTCTGACAAATGATTAAATGTTACAGAAAAATGTTTAAAGAAAGCAACATATTACATAACAGACCACTCTTCATGGGAAAAAAAACGTAATGAAAGCTTATGGGTTTTGCTGCAAAAAAAGAAGCAAGTGCGACAAAGTCTCCAGAAGAGCTGTGGCAGATTCTCCAAGATGTTCAGTAAAACTTAGAATTTCAGATAAAAACAGATAATTTCCTTTTAAAACTGCACAAAGTGTACCTGATACTACTAATTATTAAAAAAGGTCTGTCACACCAAATATGGACTTTGTTTACTTCTAAAATTTAAAAATGTTGCGATTTGACAACTATGAGCCGACGTTTCATTGACTATGTTTACATGCACATCAGATTCTGTTTAAGGTCTGTATTCAGGTTGCAGCCATATTCCAAATACGATGTTTATATGCGTACAGGCTTCGGAATATTCCTGTACACGTGGTTGTTGTAAGTAGGCCTGAGTTGCCATTCCTAAATACCTAGCCTACAGCTAAACATCTGTTAGCACCCACAATTCTTTGCGGACTGAGCATGCGTATATATCTCCTTTCAGTGGATTTTCTGAATAAGGTGTTTACAGGCAACAAATTTCTGATTAAAACAGGAATATCCCAGGGGTGGGAATCGGAATTTGGTTAATCAGAATATTGTCTTAATCTGAATCAGGCAATCGGATTGCGGTGTTTGCATGAGTCAATACTAATTAGAATTTTGGCAAATTCAGATTAATATTGGAATATTAATGTGCATGTAAACAGCCATTGACTTGCTAGTCGTTCAGTGCCCCATTTAGCTTAGTAGCATTATTATTGCACCTAGTGGTCAAAAATGGGAACAAGCGCTAATCGAGGCCTGCTGGGGCAGAAATCATATTCGCTTTATAAAGCTTTTGATTATGACTGGGGGATGGACAGCGGACCGAACAGTTAATGATATTACCTCTTCTGTTGAAAATAGTTTATCTGGCCTCATCTGATTTTTTCTTCTTCGACTTTTTATTGGTTGTGTAAGTGTGTGTGGTATAGGTGTTGAGATTTGCCACCAGTAATCCTCTTATCCCTTCCTCCCCATTTCCATCTTCTCTCCTGAGCAGAGTGACATTTTGTATGCATTTACACACCAGCACACAGCATGTCCCCAAACCCACCACACTAGCTGCTCGCCTCCTGGTGTGTGCTTGCCTGATATGACAGCAGAAAAGGCCTCTAATACCTCTTTCTCCTTCGCTGATAATCCAGACTTCCTTTCTTTTGATTATGCTCTTATTATAGGCCATCAATGGATAATATAAAGGAGAAAAATGTCAAATGAGGCCGTCTGACATGCTTTGTGATGAGGGAACTCTTTCAAGAAATAATCATTCACATTATTTCTCTTGCTGAAACAGTTCGATAAATGCATGTCTGACAGATGTACTCACTAGATCTTGTGATATTTGTGCGGTGATTTTTTTGTTGTTGTTCTTGTTGTTAAACTGGCAGCCCAACATGATCTTTACAGGAAGATAGCCAAGGCAAGATTAATAAGTGAATAAAAACATTTTGTGAAATATATTTATTGTTTCTTAAAGTTGAGGTAGGCAAGAAAAACACAATTTTGAACAAACCCAGATTTT
The DNA here is from genome assembly GCF_027358585.1 of Pangasianodon hypophthalmus. NCBI lineage: Eukaryota > Metazoa > Chordata > Actinopteri > Siluriformes > Pangasiidae > Pangasianodon > Pangasianodon hypophthalmus. The sequence continues at coordinate 9,260,423 of NC_069739.1, forward strand.
TCTTCTTTGGCTTTCAGCGATGTAAGGATGGGTTTTCCTAAACCGCCACACATTTATGATAATAAGTTATAAACACAAACACGACTGTGCATTGAGACAAACATTTACACAAGCTTGTCTAGATGTAGCTGATGGTGGTGGTACCCTTAAATATTCATTCACACAATTCATTCACTATGAAGAAATTATTAATAAAAACAAATTATTATTTACGTTTTTAAAGACTTATGATTGACCTAGTGCTAGAGAACAGGATTTGAAAGCATAATTAATGAAGCTTAATTGATTTGCATAAGGTACCTCTCTCAGAAACCATGTGATCTTGGTCCTACCTTTCGCATTTCCTTTGTCAATTTTGGGCTTCTTGCCCTTTTTTGCCTTTCTTTTCTTTTCTTTTCTTTTCTATGTTTCTCCTTTAATGGCATGACTTCAAGCATGTTCTCATCTCCTCTGTAAAATACAACTGAGTTGTTATAGAGTGATATTAACATAGAAAACAGTTTTTTTTTTTCATGCTTAATGATTCTATCTTTCTTAAAAGGTTATGCTAGATACATTATTTGAAAGGTAGAGCCTCCAGTGTAGGTCCTGAACCTGGTGCCATATCTTAAGCCATATTTGAATCAATTGATCCATGGTGAAATGGTAAAATTGTATGACTTTCATCTGCTCTGAGCTATTTTCTCTTTACTTATTTCGATCTCTTCCAGTGGACCAGGCCGACCCATATGCCCAGGTTGCGGCGCTTCATTTTGATCAGATGCTGCAGCGGTTTGGTTCTCCAATCATTATCCTCAACCTTGTTAAGGTGTGCAAATTTTCCAAATCAAACCATTTTCAATTTTATTATTTTATAAGCTTGCACTCATACCTGCTTGTGTGTGCTTTCTTCAGTTCTTTCGTTTTCTTCCTATTTCTGTTTTGACTGTTCAAGGCTTATATAATACCATTTGAAGTGCTGTACATCTCTCTTCCATTAATGGACTATTTATGGTGTAGAGTAATTGAGTCACACAGACACACATACGTTTATAGGATCAGCCTGTCAGACAGTGATATTCAAACAGACGTTCGCACTTTGGTGTCAAACCGCTTCCTGGATTTGTCATATCTCATGTTGTAACTCACAAGGTTGAGGGAACAGAGGTATAATTGCTGCTGTCCACACACACACATGTTCACGTTCACATGCTGGCCATGTGCCGCTGATGAGTATCCCTGGTGGACAAACTCCTTTTGCTTGTGATTGTGAGTGTGTGTGTTTAAAATGAAAGCACATGGCCAAAAATAGCATGTGTCTTTTCTTTTATTGTGTTTGTACATGCTGGGGTGCGGTGCTGTGAGATATTTCCTGACTTGTATGTTTGTCTTTGGTGGACATAAAGTGTCCTCACAGTAACAGTTCAGTGGAGACTGCTCCTCAAAGATATTAACACGTGTGTGTGTGTGTGTGTGTGTGTGTGTTTTAAAGTCAGTGCTTTGATCTACTGTGGAGCATTGTAAGTTCCAGGGATAGCCTTTATTGAACCAATAAAAACAAGGGCAAAGATGGTGCACTGCAGCGGTGTGGGCTGCTGGAGGACATGCATTGAGGTGCGCTGGTAGAGGTTTCGAGCTGAATTCTAAGTGTGTATTAGTAGTGCGGCAGAAACATATGTTGGCCCTGAGCATGTATGTGCAGGGGAGTCACATGGATCTCCACAGGTTCACTCGTGAGCAGCTGGAAAGATATCTGTGGAGAGATTGTTAGATGTTGCTGTGGTGGAGGGCTGTTTATCTTCCACAGTGTCGTGTATATTAGGGGTATAACGCAATGCCTGTATCTGTATCTGGCTCTTTTTAGCGCTCAATATATTTACATCTGTTTTGTATTTAGATTTAAACCACAAGTGGGTATGGCCTAGATTGAAAGGGTTTTTAATTATTATTATTTTTATTAAATATGTAAACCCTATAACCCTTCTCTGGAAACAGCAACAGGACTGCTGGGAAGAAAAGGAAGTCATTTTCGTTTGTAAATTATAACAACAAATAGCAATTTGCAACATTACTTTATTCAACTCCAGAACCTGACACTGTGTGGAACCTTCTGGATAGCTACTCAAGGCTGCGGCGGGCTAACACAGACACGCAGGAGGCAGAAATGGGAGAAATAAGTCCTCTTTTATTATATATATAAGATGTAAGGGACCACCTTCTCGAGGACCACCTTCTCTTTGAGTGGCCTCCATGTGTTACTGGACGATCTAAGCCACTCAGTTGATCCGCTCTTGCATGTTCTGTACATACTTGATGAGGGAGCAGAACGGCGAGGGCTCTTCTTCCCAGGCTTCATGGGCTACATCCAACAGTACTCGAGGTCCCCGTTTGAAGAGGAGCTCGAAAGGGATGAATCCTGTGGAGACGGAGAGGGTCCCAATCTCTTTGGCAGGGTGTGTCAGGATGGCTGGTCGGGCCAGGGTGATTGTGCTCCCAGACTCCAGGAGGGCTGAGACTGGCTTGCCGTACACTTCAACAGGTACGGTGGGTGCACTGGGCGGGGTCAGAATGTGGAGATCACACCCGGCCAGCGAGGGCTCTTTGTGAGGCTGAAGGCTCTGGCTCGGTATGCATGGGTTTGTCCTGGGGAGTTCCCAAGGAGGTCCGTTTCTGGGCAACGAGGGAGTTGGGGGTGGCATGGGTTTGGGTGGACGTCTCATCGCTCTCCCCTTCTAGGGTGGCTAGGGCTCACTCTAGAGCACAGTTGAGGGCTTTGGGTGGCAAAACCCGCAGAAAACGGTCCATCACCACCTTCTCGATGACCTCGGTTATGGTGAGCTTTTCGGGTTGAAGCCACCTCCTAGCAGTGTGGAGCGCGCTGTCCTTTTGGGTCCGAGGGGTCGCTCCGGGGGCTGTAGGTCCATCAGCGGAATTCTGCCACTGCATTGGCAGGTCACAGGCCGCAGCGAACCAGGATTTCGCTTTTAAGTACCTCATAATTGGCCAGCTGAGCCTACCCTGAGAAAAAAGGGGCGAGTATGTGAGCCCAGTCCTCTTCGTCCCATTCTTTGTGGAGGGTGACTCGCTGAAAGGTTTGCAGGTAAGCTTTGATGTTGTCCTCGCTGCTTAGTTTGGTAAAGAGGCGCTGGGCATCTCGGCAGGGGTTGGGGAGAGGGACAGCTGCAGCGGAGTGGGGCTTCTTGAGATCCAGCAGGAGGCTCTGGGTCAGCTCCTGGGTTACTGCCTGCTGCAGGAGATGTTGTAGCACCGGATTCATGAATGGGTTGTGGCCTGAGTCTGTGTTCCTGCCTGCATTTTTCACCACTGTAGCTACTCAAGGCTAGGGAGGAACACAGACACACAGGAGGCAGAAGTAGGGGAAATAAATGCTCTTTCATTTAAATGAGCATGGGGAAAGGGATGGCGAGGGAGTGAAGAGTCTTAGTGCTGATGGATGTCGCCACAGTCGTCCCAGCTTGGTGAGCATGCTGGAGCAGCGCCGAGGTGGGACCCAGGGAGCTTGGAGCTGAAGCAGGGCGCAGGCTCACGGCGCAGCGTTGCCGGGGAGCTTTGTCTTCCTCGCTGACATCAGCTTCTGTGAGGACGCTCGGTTCTGGGTTCCCGCTCGGTGCTACACCTGATAACAGAAGTCCTGCAATGATAGGAACCACCTTGTTATCCTAGCATTGGTGTCCTTCACCCTGGCCATCCACTGGAGAGGAGCATGGTCGGTCACCAATATAAAGTGCCGGCCTGCCAGGTAGTAATGTTGCTCCACTATGGCCCACTTTATTGCAAGAGCTTCTCTTTCCACAGTTGCTTCTGCTTGGCGGGGGATAGCTTTTGGCTGACTTATAAGCCCAGGTGCTCTTCTCCTTCGAAGGTCTGGGACAGGACGGCGCCCTTGGAAGCATCTGTGTGGACCATGAAGGGACGGTCGAAGTCCGGGGTTCCACAGTACAGGAGAGCTGGCGAGGGTCTGCTTGACGGGACACCTGCTCTGTTTCATCGGTCCACTGCACACTGCTCTGAGAGGGGGGAGGCTAGAACTAGGAGAAATTGGGAATGAACCTTCTGTAATACCCTGCCAACCCCAGAAAGGCACATACCTGTTTCTTTGAAGTGGGCTGGGGGTACTCCTTTACTGCCTCTTTCTTCTTTTTTTGTGGCTTCACTAAGCCCCAACTGATGTGGTAGCCCAGGTACTGTGCCTCGGTCAGCCCCAGATGACACTTCTTTGGGTTGGCCATCAGCCCAGCCTTCCAGAGCTCCCCCAGGACCTCCCCGAGGTGATACAAGTGATCAGACCAGGTAGAGGAGTGAATGATGACGTTGTCGAGGTAGGCGGCTGTGAACTGGTTGTGTGGCTTCAGGACAGTGTCCATCAAGTGTTGAAATGTTGCTGGTGCTTTCTTCTTTTTTGGAAATGTCATGTTGAATTGTGTTATATGGAATTATTATGCTCAGAAGAGTTGTTTCTATCTGTGATTGAGATTATACTACTGGACTTGTAGTGTGTTACACTAACTGAATGATGCCACTTATTTGGAAAGAATTAATGTTTTTGAATGGTTCTTAATCCATGTGATCATGCTGATAATCTGTAATTGAAATTACGCAGAAACGAGAAAAGAGGAAACATGAAAAAATCCTGAGTGAGGAGCTCTACCCAGCCATCATCAACCTCAATCAGTTTCTCCCCCCGGAGCACTGCATCGATTACATTGCCTGGGACATGGCTCGTTACACCAAGAGGTGTGTTGTTGCTTCATTTTATCTCTGCATCTGTGTGTTGGGTTTACGAGAGAATATTCATGCAAGTACATATGAATTTTGATACCCTTCGGACAAAATTTAAAAAAAAATGAAAAACAAAGAGTTTAATGTAAGGTTTTGCAGATGTTGCTTTATCACAATATAAAATAAATCATGGTAAAAAGGTACTGTTTATTTTGAATTATATTTTGGATTGCAGGACACGCTGATATTTCATTTTTAACGTCTTGGAAATAAAAATACTTTTTCTTCACCCCCATTCAGACCATTGAGGAAACTTTTTCCACTCAACAGTACATTTTAAAATGCAGATTGTTTGCCACTGTTTTATTGTAATGTTTGCTTACTGTGAATATTCCTTTGTTCTGTGGTTCTGTGAGTAACTTTCTCCTCTCCACATGCAGTAAACTTTGTAATGTGTTGGACCGGTTGAGTATGATTGCTGAGAATGTAGTGAAGAGGACTGGCTTCTTTGTCAACCGACCTGATTTCCACTGTCACATGCTACGGCCTGATGATAGGTAGGGACAAGAAATGCTTAAATCCATGCACTGTAGTTTTATTCCTCTGTATTTTTGTGTTGTGGGTGAGGTTTTGGTCAAATTGCAGATGATGTAAAGTATCTGAAAGAAAGGTGTTATTTATTTATTTTTTTTACCTTTTCTGACCGTCTTATAGCTAGGGACAAGTCCTTTCTTATGAATGCATAATCTGCTTCACAGCAGCAAGGCCACGGGTCTCTAAGAGCTTTGAAAGTGACATATGAAAGAGAATGGAATATAAAAGAGCGTGCTAGGCTTTCACCATGCATGATATGACCTGGTTTCTGAATAGCACTGTTTAACTTAAGTCATTTTAACCCTTTCATGCATAGTGTCCACACTCATGGGCAGTCAATTTAAAGTGCCTTTTTATATTTTAGGAAAATATACAATGAAAATCACCTCCATATCACTTGAGAGCATTATTGAAAATTAATGTAAACCTCTGCAGCTCTCTAGACTATTTGTTATTCTCAATCTTTAACTTTCTACTTAAAAAATTAAAGTAAAGAATGTTTTTTGTCCAGACTCTACCTAAAACTAGTAATTTTTGTTGTTGTTTTTGTTTTTGTCCTAAACTGGATAAATTCTGTATGTTCAGAAATGATATTTTCTAAACCTTTTGTCTTCAGCATTACATATTTTAGACCTGAATGTTAAAAATTTGGGGCATTAGAAGATTTATTTATTTTATGGCGTTTCAGCCCTGCTCATGGACTATCCATTTGCGTTTGAAATATTTGACATTTAGACAGAATCAAAATTAATATATCATGCAATTTTAAGTTTTTAAAAAAGAATCTGGATATGCATATGAATATTTTATGCATGAAAGGGTTAACTGACAGCATAATGTGTAATTATATTATGTTTGAAATTTAATATAATATATTTAAAACTATGTGTATATTTCCTTTAACAATTCCTGTGAATCTAATTTGTTGAGTGGATTAGCAAAATTTGTATTATTGAAAACATATTATTTCCTCTGTGCACAGATGGGGTGATTTGGGAGGACTGGTTACTGCTCCTGGTAGAATTCAGGTAAGTTAGTAAATTGAAGTTTACATACACACAACTCTTAACTGTGTGCCATGGATTGGAACAAGCATTTCTATATGCTATCCTTTAAAAAAAATTTAATAAAGCTAAAAACCTCTCTAGTAGTTTTCTGTATATTTTAAGTAAAATGTTTGCACAGTTGGATTCAGTTCCTTTTAAAGAACAGAAATGTCTGTAGTTTTGCTTCCTTTGCAGACTGGAGTTTTGAGGACTAACTGTGTGGACTGCTTGGATCGCACTAACACCGCCCAGTTCATGGTGGGAAAATGTGCTCTGGCCTATCAGCTTTATGCCCTCGGGATGATTGACAAACCAAAGTTACAGTTTGACACCGACTGCGTCAGGTAAATCTTAGGCCAGGTTTTTTTTTTTTAGTTTTAGTTTATTTGTTTTTTCAATTTAGATATATTCATCAGTGGCTTGTGAATGTAGATTTTAGTGGTGCGCTAATGAAAAGGATGTTCCAAGCATGAGATTGACTCACATGTTTAAAAAAATATGTTTTTTGAACTATTTTAATGATCATATTCATGGGTAAAGTTATAATACACATTGACATATTTGTACCTGTAATATCAGTGAGACATAAATGGCACCCCATATACATTGTAGAATCAACATATGACATGCTGAGATTCAGATGATGGCAATCTATAAATGGCTTGTTGACTATGTAGATTATACTTCCACAGTGGAGTCTTTGGCAGCCCATACTACGCTTTGTATGCTGTGTATGATGTTTGGCACAATGATGAAGGATAGTCTTAGCTACCTAGACAACATTTTTGGCTTACATCTAGTGCTCAAGTGCCATCAACAGGGAAAACAATGTTGTAGAAACATGGTTCCTCTTATTCTTTGGGTCATGCCAAGTTTAAAATATACCGCGGTGTTAACTTCCACCATATTGGATTTTTAAAAATTAAAAAAAATTTTTTTCTATACTACTTTCTTGGATGTTTGATATGTGGGATGCTTCATCCATAACACGCAAATGAGTTTGGGGGCGATAAACATGCAAAAGCTCGATGAATTGCCATCAAATTTTGTATATTTTCTTTGGGAAAAGTGCCAAAGTCTGAATGGCTTCTTTGCTTCCTCCATAACTAAAGGGTTTGGCTAAAAGTGCTTGGCCCCTTAATCGCTGCTTGCACCTATATTATAGAATCTGGAATCGAAACAAATGAAAAATAAAGGACATAATTAGCATAATTAAAAATAGTTCTTGGGAATGAAGAGAACAGTCTGAGTGCATATGGTAGGCTGAGATAAATTTAGTTTGAATTTGGTGAACAGGTTGTTTGAGGAGCTGTATGAAGATCATGGAGACACGCTGTCGCTGCAGTATGGCGGCTCTCAGCTAGTCCACAGAGTCAAGACCTACCGCAAGATTGCGCCATGGACACAACATTCCAAAGACATCATGCAGACGCTGTCTCGTTATTACAGCAATGCTTTCTCAGGTACCACAAGAAAAGACTTGCACAATTCTACTGTCACACACTTAATGCATACATACTGTATATTAAAGCCTTGTCGTAGAGCTTATGGATGATTTAGAAGCCATGTTGCACATAATATTCACTCCATAAGCGTATATAGATGGTTCTCTTTGTCAGGCACTCACTGAGTATTATTAAAAAGGTATCAGAATTTATTACTAAACCAGAGGAGTGTTATAGTTTTACATGTAGCATGAGTAATCAGCTGATTGCTGTGGACTTACATTTTTCACTCTCATTAATTATTCATAATAGAATATATTATTCATCCAGGCTACTTTGCAAAATATGAGCTAATAAAATTAGGCATGAAAGCAGTGATACAGTTTTCCCCATTTTTTAAAATAAGGAATCTGTGGTTATGGTGAGAAAGGTTTCTAACAGATACTATATATGTTACGGCTTGGAAGAATTACCATACTACTTGCACACTGAACAAATAAGAGTGGAAATCTGCAGGACACTTTTAGTATGGTTTGGAAATGTTTGTTGACATCTTTGACATGTTACATGTTACGATTTAATGGTCCCTACACATTCTTATGACGCCAAGTGACATTTACTCCAATTAAATTATATTATATTATCAGACCTGTCAAGCATGTAAGCAGTTTGAGTGGGAGCACTGCAGTATAACTTCGGAGTACACTAGTGAGTTTTATCAGTGAAAATATGCCCAAAAAAATGGGAGATGAGCCAGTTGACATGTGAATATGGAATGATTTGTGCAGGTGTTTTGAACTATCTGATATTAACTGACACTGCCTGGAAGCTCCGCTCCCTGCCACCATCTCACCTGCTCTTGACAAGTGGACATTATACAATTGATTTGTAAAAAGGATTATATTGAAAATAATGTACTGTCATGTCATGTCTTGCTGTTTAGTGTGCATTACTGTGGAATCTTCAGGGCCAGAGTTTTCACAATTGTAGCTGCCAGCAAACAGTTCTAACGGCCCAGCTTATAATATTATTACACCCTCCTCTACTCTCCTTAAACCTGGAATGATGGAAACGCTTGTTTTCCTGTGTCTTTTTTATTGGTCCTGGGTGATGAAATTGTTTATTGTGATTTTTTTTTTTTTTTTTTTTGACAAATTGAGAGCAGGGAAAAATCAATATTGCCCAAGTCTACTACACACATAACAGATGAAATACATGTTTAAATAAATGTCTTACAAAGGTTTTGCAACAATCAGGGAAGTGTTAAGAAGAGTTCATTTTTACCTAAAATCATTAGTCTGGACCATTTATAAACATAATGATGAGTAAAACTGAATTTTGAGCCAAAGAATTATACAATTGTTCTAATTGTCCCCATTTTATTGGACCTACTCAATCGTTAGTGGGTAATATTCTGCCTAATCTGACTGGCCCTCTTAAATATGGCCTCTTGTGGTTATTGTGCGCCATTCTTGTTTCCCATGGAAACAAACCCATGTCTGTTCTCCATGGTTACAGAGCTCTTTGGCACTCCTTAAACCCCATATTAAAATACAGCTTTGCCCTTCAGCTCAATCAAGAAAGTAATAAGAGTTCTCACCAAGCAACAATTCGTCATATCAGTCTTCCTGCTTGTCTGTGGAGACACGATGGTTTAATGCAAATCTCATTTCCTCTGTTTTATACCCCATTTTGAACGTGCAGAATGCCACAGCATATGCCGCAGAATGCCACTTGGCATCAAGTAATAACATAATAAGTAATAAATAATAATGGTTTTAGTGGGTTTCAACTCCTTCTTCCTGGGCATCACTGACTATCTGTCTTATCTAATTAGAGGATAGCAGAAAACAACATAACTGAGATGAGTCAGTTTTTTTTCCCTCCAAGTTTCAATTAGTGAGCACTATAAAATTATGTCTTTGCTTGACAAGCGCATGCATAAACAGTTAGTGGAAAACATTTTTATGAATATGAAACCGGTTAATAATGAAACATTAGGAGAATTGTCATCAAAGAGCAGCAAATATTAATATTAGCATTAGTGTGATTTTTCTAGTCTAGTCATAAGCTAGAAATTAGCACTGTTTCAGTGAAATGGTAAAACTATTTGCTCTCACAATTAAAAAGGCTCCTTTAGTAATGATATCAAAAAGGTAATGATAGCAACAAACAGCTAGAAAAAGTTCATGGCTTTCTGTGAGCCCATGTGGCATCCCACTTCGGGTAAACACACCAAGATCAGTGAAAACCAATTTTAGTGAATGTTTCTGTGATGGCTAAAACACTATGTTTTTAAATGATAAAGGGAGCCAGTTACTGTATCTGCTTTTTAAACGAGCACCTACTTGGTACATGGTGTGCTTATTTAGCTTTACAGGTACTGTACTATTGTTTGGACACGAAACGTGCCTTGTCCTCTCAAATTTTGAAAACACAAACAAAAAAACAATAGTAAAACTAATATATTGTATGTGTCTAACCACCCAGACAACATAGTCTGTCTTCTGTCATTGTAACCGGAGCATCTTCACCTACTTTCCTTTCATTACTTTTTTCCAAACATGTGCTTGACTGCTAATTCACCCCATTTTCCTTTCACACTCAACCTTATTTGCTTTTCTCTTCTCCTCAGGAGTGTGGAATATGGATTTTGCTGCTGAGTCAGCTTATTCAGGCAGAATTATTTTATGACTGTGCAGATTTCGTGTCCAAAATCCTTTTGAAATTGAAATTAGCACGGAGTTTATTCTGCAGAATAACCAGAAGCAGCGACATTATGTGTGACGTATGACGAAGTATTTACAATAAATATCTCTGTCATACGGCCATCTTCCCCTTTGTTCTACTAACCTAGTACATGTCAGACAACATGCACACCACATGGAGCTGTCTGTGTTGCAGCTTGCTACTGTGGTTGCAGCTACAGGTAACCTGTCCTCCAAAGCTACACTATATGGCCAAAAGTATATGGACACCTGACTATCACATCCATACATCCTTTTTGAACATCCCATTCCAGATTTATTCCCCCTTTGCTGTTATAATATCCTCCACTCTTCTGGGAAGGCTTTCCTCTAGATGTTGGTGCATAGGTGTGGAGATTTGTGCTCATTCAGAAACAAGTGCATTAGTGAGGTCAGTGTTGGTGAGGAGGTCTGGGATTCAGTCAGTGTTCCAGTTCATCCCAAAGGTGTTCAGTGGGGTTGAGGTCAGGTCTCTGTGCAGGACACTCGAGTTCTTCCACTCCAGCCTTACCACACCATGTCTTCATGGAGCTCGCTTTGTGCACAGGGGCATCGTCTGGCTGGAACAGGTTTGAGCCTCTTAGCTCTAGTCAAAAGATATCTTAATGCTACAGCATACAAAGACATTCTATACAGTTGTGTGCTTCCAACTTTGTGGCAACAGTTTGGGGAAGAACCACATATGGCTGTGATGATAAGGTTTCCACAAACTTTTGGCCATATAGAGTAGCAATAGCCTTCTTTCATCTGTTCTGCTGTGGTGAGTGTATGTTCTACACATTTTTTCCTCAGTGACATCTCCTTTGAGTATTGTTCATTTCCTGTCATATAGCTGATCATGATTGAGTGGTTTTTCCATGCCATACCACATACTGCTTATTCTGATTCTGCTCAGTTAACTGGTTCCACATCCCCTGGCATCTAGCCAACCAGCAGGCCTGTGATCAAGTAGTTCTTCCTTGTCATACCACGAACTCAGTTGTCATCGGAGAGCAGCAAATAATTGTTTATTAATATTTCTAAGAGCATTAGTGTGATTTTTCAAGTCTAGTCATAAGCTAGATTAGTCATAGATTAGTCATAAGCTAGTCATTAAATGTATTACTATATTAGCTGTTAATACTCAGCTGGCTGGAGTTAGGTTTCCCTCTAAGTAATGAGTCACTGAGGGGTTAAAAGACTCCAAGACTCACACTTGTGCAGCCAGTTTCTTAATACCCTGGAAGCTGAAGATGGGCACAACAGAATATATAACTCTGATCTCAGCTAAGCCTATGAATGACTTTAGCTTATAGGTGCCATTGACAGGCTCAAAACTAGTCATGGCAGCTACTTTTAAAATAGTGGTGAGATCAGCTGTGCAATCAGATGCTAGACAACCTACAGCACCAAATTCTCCAGTCACTGCTCCAGTGCCCACAAAGGTTCCACCTCACCTTGCACAAGCAATAGGCAGGGAGAGTCTTGCCCTCAGGCCCCAGCAGGGCCCTAGAGTACCCCTCTCTCAGGGTATGGTCCATCTCATGGGCTGGAACCTAAATAGTGCCCTCACTGCCACTACCATTAAAAAGCCTTGCGGAACACTCCCATGAAGGGCATGAGGATTTGACTGGAAGCTTTACAGTTGAAAACATCACCCACTGGGAAGTTACTTCATCCTGGCCTCACTGCTGTCAAACCCCAACAAAGTTGCTAGTCTGTTGCTTGAGACATGATTAAAGTCAAACAAGGCATCTACCAACATAATTTTGTATTCAGATAAAAGAGGGTGTTTTCTGTCCAGTTATAGAGTTGAGTGAGTGAACAGGTTCCTAAAGACACTATCTTTCTGTATGCTAAGGTCATCCCTGCCATGCAACCACAGGACTGGTTCACACTGGTGGACCTGCATAATGCCTATTTTCCTGTCCCTATAGCCCTGGCATGCAGATCCTTTTTAAGGTTTGCACAATTCAAGTTCTGCACTTTAACATCTCCTTAGCATAACAGGAGTTTTTCAAGAAGCTAGACCGATAGACACCCTTTCACCCCAACATGTGACAGACAGAGTTTGTACTCCTGTACTTGCTGTATTAGTATTTGCTGGAACTACAAACCTTTTAGAAGTGGGTTATTTACCTCTCAGTTGGATGCCAGGCATCACAAGCCCCTGATGTAAAATCAGGAACATCAACTAGCTGGAATTGAGGGCAGTCCCTCTTACCATCAAGGCTCTTTCAATTACGCCAACCATCAGGGCTCTGTGAAGCTGAGGTGTCTTATCTATGGCCAGACTTAAAGAGGACATCTCATCATGGGACAGAATGTGCTGGTCCACAACTGGCCTCCCCATCTACACTTTTCCCTCTGATTCTCCAACATTGTGCAGAATTCGAAAATCGAGATGGCCAGCAAGACCTTGTAGATCCTAGTACAAGTACCTAGTAGTTCCACTACTACACACTAGCAACTTCCTGCTTGAGCAGATTTACTGTCCAAAATCTATAGAGAGATTTGGCAACCCATAGGTTGCATCCTGTGCATTGTCCAATTCCCATATTAGTAACTTTCTGCTTCTTAGATACTGCTAGACGTTAAGTCCCCATATATGCTAAAGGTCTTTCTTTCTTTCATCCTTTCTTTGTCCTTTCCATGTTTTGTCAGAATGCTAAACACGAGGGATAGAGTGAGTTAAAAAGCCAGGCTCCTGAAGTGTTTCAGGTCCAAAATAGATCTTTGCTATTAAACTAATAGCACTGTGCTAAGTACAAGACATCTCTGTTTGAGGGCTTTGTTTGTTAGGATGATGTTTGTCTTGTTCATTCTGAATGATTCAGGTGGAATGTAGATGGGTCTTACTATACAAGCAGTACAGATTGACTGGTTATGCAGTTCACTGCATATAAATTTAATGAGCTTGTATACAAAGCTATCCATAGAAAATTTGATGGATGACTTTGAATGGTTGTGTATACGAGCAGGTTTTGACCATGGATGCTTTGTTAGGTTGTGTATACAAGCAGCCTACTCAGTCAGAGTACATTGGATCTTGCACGTCTTATCCCCCCAGCATGTGATATATCATATATGGACAGAAACACATGTCCGTTCACTTGCGTCAGTACATATCCATCTGACCAGCACTGGTGCCTGAGATAGTGTGCATGTTCATGGCTATGGCTGTGCATGTACACACGTGGTCATGTATTTAGCATTGATGATTATCTCAGCTTTATTGAATATACAAGATGCTGGAGTTGCCTTGAGGGATTAGAGCTATAAAGAGAGGGAGAGACGTGAAACAAGGAAATTATTTGCTGTCATGCACCCTAATTTAACTCGTAATTACAGCCCGAAGCAGTTAGCACTGCAGGTGGCTATACAGAGAAATGACAGAGATAGAAAACATGAGAGATGTATACAATGATGGACTGTGACACCTGTATCCATTGGTGCACATACTACTACTCTTAGTACTAAAGCCTTAATCTCTTGTTTTCCAGCAGTCAAAAATGCACAACATCAGAGCTTCCTTTTCTCATAGCTTTATTATCATCATGTCTCTGTTTTTCTCTCCAACCCCCATCCCTTCCTTCTAAGATGCCGACAGACAGGATGCCATAAACCTTTTTCTCCAGGTATACCAGCCTTCAGAGTCCAAGCCGCATTTGTGGGAACTGCCTACTGACTTTTACCTCCATCAGAGCAACACCATGGCTCTGCCCCAAGACAGACGCAGGTGGGTGTGTATGAGTTAATGTGAAACAAGTTTAAGCAAGTGTATGCAGTCAACTCCAAAAATATTGGTGCCCTTCTTGGAGTTGTTTTCTTAAGTAGTGCAGTTTTGGGACAGGGATCGATTTTCATTTGTTCCATTACCTGACCTGTGCAGGTCAACAACAATTTGTTTCTATTTTTTAAAGATATATTTGTTTGGTCAATTATTCATATCTTAATTTATTTTTGAGCAAGAGTTTTATTCATAGAAGAGACATTTTATTACAGATGTCCCTCTTGATGACTTCATGACAGAACTGATAAGTGTTTTGGGTCAGGTCACTTTTTTTTTTTTTTGGCTGCACTTTCAAAAATTGGTGGGCTGTGGCCACCCTGGGGGCTATGACCACCCTGAGGGCTGTGGCCCTGGGTTATAGCCCCATTGGCTTAATGCAGCCTTGCTTAAGGGAAAGATTTTTAAGTTGTGCTTCTGATTGTTGGAGTGGCGTGTGAATCTTTGTGTGTAGGACTTTTCCGTAAAACCACATTTCGGCCTATTCTCTAGATGGTGCCAATAATTCCAGCGGACGAGATGATGTAGAAAGTTTTACCACCAGCCAGCTATCCACTATCATATGACAGCTACCAGCTGGGGAAGGTGAAGGCTAACATGTACTTCCTCCGAGACACATAAAGCCAGCTGCTCATGCTGCGTCACAGGGTGCCATAACACACCATGTGGAAAGCACTACCTTCCTTCTTTCGCATACATGAGCTCGGTGAGATTGGCTAGTGTTACTATGGATTGGCAAGGGCGAGAGTATGCCATGGCCCCCACCCAGAGAGCACAGCCATGGATGGCTGTGGTGCCGTCAGGATTCAAACTCGTAATCTCCTGAAGATTCAGTTTTTGCTGATTCTACAATTTAATTTTTCTGTGTTTTATTTCTACCATTATTTTGGGTGCTCAGTAGTGGACAGTAGAGAGAAGTAGTAGAATTCTAGGGCTTAACATGCTGACCCATTTTTATTTCACCAAACCTAAGCTGTGCTTGGCTGCGTGGGCCATGTTATTTAAGAGCTTGCTTAGTGGAGCCTTAGTGCACAGAGAATTTTATTGATTAAGCCTCAGATATATAGGTCAGTTTTTACTAAGTTAAAAAAGGGAACGGAAGGAATGTAACCTATTTCTCATGTAACATGTCACGTGCTGACATATTACTGCAAATTCAAATAAATTGAATAAAAGCCCATTTTTTTTTGTTCAGTAACAGCGGGACCAGAGGGAAGGGTTTTATCATGTTCTACAGAGTGGTGACAATTTGAAGGAAAAATTGGTGGCTCTGTTATGCTGTAGGAGGCATTTTTCTGGCAAGATTTGGATCCACTTTTCTGCTAAGATGGAAGGGTCATTGCAAATCAGTACAATGTTCTTCTGTTTGATGAAACAGTTCTCCCCCCCCGGTGGGTGTGGTCTCTTCCAGTGACCCTGCCCTCATCCACAGGGCATGTTGGCCCACTGAATGGTTTGATGAGTATAAAATTAATGATGTAAATCTTATGCTGTGGCTTTCACAGTCACCAGATTTGAACTCAATTCAACATCGATGGGACATTTTGGAGCGATGTGCTCACTAGCATGATCATGAAAACACAAAACTATGTCAATATCTTTTGGAAGAATGGTGTTCATCGCTCCAGTACAGTTCCAGAAATTGTATTGAAGCTATTCTGTGGCTCCTGGTGGCTTCAATTCCATACTGAGTCACTTATGTTGGCTTTTCTGTGGGGACCATGTTATAATATTCACTGAAATGATCCAAGTTGTGAATTACTAGGAAAATGTTTTATTGTTTCTTTGTTTTATTCACACAGTTATACCTACTGGTGGGCAGACGGTGTGTTGTCCTACCTTCCTGTACCTTATGATGAAGGTATTTGACTTTTTTTTATGTCATTAAAAAGGTTACTTTGCTAATCACATAATTTGTTGTAGTTGCCCATCTGATGTACATAATGGCCTGGTAAAATAAAATCTTTAAAAAAAAGTGATATAAATAACATATAGACCTTAAAAAGTAAAACTAAAAAAGTCTGTATGGTCTATATATCGTATGTTAGATGCAATAATAGCAATAATGACAGTAATAATGATATTGTATACAAGAAAAACAAGGAGCCAGAATTTTTAAAAAAAGCCTGTCATGTTGCATCATCTGGCTTTTTTTCCAAAAAATATAGTATATTGTAATATAATATTTCTTCTGTGAAATATTTCTTCAGTCCCCTGTGAGAAGAACAGGAAGAAGGTGGTGGTGAAACGAGTGAATCGGTACGATGAGAGCACAGACATGTACACAGAGTTTTTCAAACCTTATGAACTCACCTCTTTTGACGATACATTCTGTATCGCCATGACCAACTCGGCAAGGTGAGCTCAGTTAACAAATGCTAGCTTTTATTTCCTTTGACAAGCCAAGTAAGGCACAAATCTCATCCCTCTGTTACAACAATTTTTGTTTGGTTTGTCTTAGGGAGTTTATGCCAAAGAGTGTTGGCCTGGATCCTAGCCCTTTCACCGTGCGTAAACCAGAAGAAACCGGCAAATCAGTGCTGGGGTGAGTATATACTTCACTTTACTTCAGTATTCATTTTTTAATTTCATTAAAATGAACTTTGCAGAGTTGTTCAGCCCTCATAGGACAGCTAAAGCTCCAGGCATTGTTTCCTCTGACTGTTGTTGTTTGTTTAAACAAGGCACCCAGTCCTAAAGTGCTCTGGGGTTCTGACCTTTTCCAGAGCTTTGGAAGTTTTCAGTGGTTTGAAAAGTGAAACATCAATGAAAGACGGTGAAAAAAAATCAGTATGAAAATAAAATGCAACTTGTATCTAAGTGGCTAAAGCTTGATGCCATTAATTGGTTCTAAGTGCCTTGATCTCTAGATTATTTACTGATGAATTAAGATGCCGGAGTTGAAGAAGGATATTTATTAATGCGCCTTCACTAAAATGGGGACTGAAAGTTTATACAACCAGCCAAGAATTAAAAAAAACACTGACCAACGTCAGAAAAATACATTTAAACCAAAATGCTATGACTCTCAAAGATGATATTGAAATAAGCTTCAGTTCAGAATGTCAGCGTTAAACATAATTTTGTGTTACACCAACCTTAGACCTAAGAATACTAGAAATCATCTTTTGCCCTTTATTTCTTCATCAGCATAGATGATTCATCTAAGAAATCCACAGAAGTCACATGACTTTCTCCAGTGCTGATGTTGTTATTTTAAAAAAGGTTTGGGAATGTGCAATCTCTCTTCTTCATCAAGCTTTACATTAAGCTTTATATTGGAGTGACCACTCCTGCTCACGTGAGAATAACCGTCTGCTTCTACGTGATCCATGAGATTGCAGACCTGCTTAAGTGCTTAAGTCCCCCTTAATAAAAACGACAGATGAGACCCTCAGAATCTGGAATGGTTAACGGTTGTGTAGGTGTATTGAACTCTCTGATATTAACTGACACTCACTGGAAGACCTGCTTCCTGTTCTCTATCTCACTTTAATAATCGCTCTTAATGACTCCATTTTCTCACTTGAAAGGCAAATGGAGAAAGTTTTGAGTTCATTAATGTGAAATAAAATATATAAGCCTATATTTCACTTAGTTAACTTTAGACAAATGTATAGTTAACATCGGTTAACTATATATCAATTCAGATAGTGCTTTTAACAATAGACATTGTCAAGGAAAAACTCCCTGAGACCACATGAGGAAGAAAACTTGCGAGGATCCAGACTCAAAAGAGTGACACTGGATAGTCGGATTATAAATGGTTACTTTTCCACAATTATGTGCTCTGTAGTCAAACATTATGCTGAAAGGATGTTCAGTATGGGCTTCAGGGTATTTAGGATTTATTGGGGACCGAAAATTTCAGTGAAAAAACAGCACCTTTTTGCCTGAAAGACTTAAATAGTGTTGGTTCTCTGGCACTTGAAACAGAAAAAAGGCTGAATATTTTGACTCTGAGGAAGAAAAAGATTTTATAGGTCTAAACAAGATGTGTTAAACAAGACACGTTCAAACAGTGTGGTCAGATTGTATAGTGCGTATATAAGGGGTTTTACGGTAACCACCAAGTGCTTCTTCTGCATGTAACTTCATTACAGCTGATGCGCTGACGTATTGTTCCAAATACATCTCAAGAGTAAACAATACAATTTTAAACAGGAAAGTGTAAACAATAAAATTTCCCTCATCGCATCTAGTACTCAGTGCCTTCAATAATCTGAGGAAGTGCACATGCTTCTATTAAAAATCTTACACAGCTTATATAAGCGGCCTGAGAGAAACAAATGAAAAACGCTTTCTCAAACAGTGCAGATAGTTTCTCAGGCTGGTGTCTTTAATAAAATGATAAAATTGATAATATTCACGCATAAATGAACAGTGAGTGCGAGATCAGATTATTACGTAGATCAGATTATTTCCTGTGTTTATATTTGATTCCTTTGATTCTTGAAAAGCTGTTACCCATGTTAACAGTGCTGTTTGAAGGAAAAAAACATCCATCTTGACTTGATATGAAAAATTACTGCTTTTGTTTTGATGGTCTCTTAACACCTGTTCGTGTCATTTATTATCAGCGCTAACCCACTTATTGTGTCACACAAATACATACACACAAAACAGTCATTGACCTTCAGTGCCAGTTAACCAAGAAAACAATACTACACACACACACACACACACACACACACACACAGGAGGTGCTTTACTCATGTTTTGAAGTGTGTGAATATTTAACCTGACTGTTGTTTTTCAGGTGTGAAACAGTAGCACATGGTCTCAGCTCATTAGCAGCTCTAGGATCACTGACTCATGCACTAAATGGGACAGAATGTCAGATTATCTAACCGTAACACTAATAGTCAAATGTTCATTTGTTAAATTAATGACCATGATTTACAAACTCGAGCACTTTTGAGAGCACTTTAGCTATGTATCCTTTCTGATTTTTTTAGTAGTCTTTGAACATTGAATGCCATTCAACATTGCACGTTTCTTCCCCTCCATAGTAATAAGTCTAGTAAGGAGGAGGCCGTGCTGCAGCGTAAGACAGCAGCTAGCGCTCCTCCTCCACCCAGTGAAGAGCAGATCTCCAGCAGCTCTGAGGATGACTCGGAGGAAGATCGGGAGGACGAGGCCACTGCTTCTCAGCGCTACACACCAATCAAACTCGCTGAGTCCAGAGACAACGTCCATGCTCAAGAGGTAGGGGCCTTCCCTTTGTTCACCTGTTACTTCATATGAACGAGTGTCACTCGGAGAGCAACTACACGCCTCCTCGGAGAGTGTCAGTGAACCAGCCCTAGTTTCTCCCTAAGCTACATCTCTGTTTCCATGGAAGCCATTTCACTTACACGTTCAGCATTCACTTTATATTATCACTCTCTATCTCTCTCTCTTTCTCTCTCTCTCTCTCTCTCTCTGGTGTTTTTATGCACTCAAATTCTGCACTTAATTGCAGATTTAAATCTCTGAGTAAATCAATGCCATTTGATAGATATCTAGTGGATAGTAGGCTCTCTCTCTCTCTCTCTCTCTCTCTCTTTCTTTCTTTCTCTCTCTCTTTCTCTCTCTCTCTCTTAATTCTACTAAACACTGATATTCAGCATACTATCCCCAACTTATCTTTACTAACCTCCTGAGAATGATATTGCTGTAACAATGCCATATATGGTGCTATAATATCCTGACATACTGTATTTTTTATTCTATTAAAATGATTTGTACAATGGTTTTATCAGTAGACATTAAAGGTTAAGTTTCATAGCCAGACCAACAAAAATGCAAAGAAGTGTAAAAAAAAAAAAAAAAAAAAAAAAAGACATGTATACGCTCATACATACACATACGCTCACTGGCCACTTTAATAGGAACACTTGTACATCTATTCATTCATGCAGTTATCCAATCAGAGAGAGGAGAGAGGTCAGAGCTGACAGGAAGTGTTCTGGTAGCTCAAATAAGCACTCTTTACAAGTGTGATGAGCATTTCAAATCCTGACCACTTCAGGTTCCATTCCTGTCAGTCAAAAGCAGGTATCTGAGGCTACAGTGTGCGCAGAATCACCAAATCTGAATATTGTTTGTAAGAGCAATGCAGTGAAGGTTTCTTTTCAGTGTGGCACATTTTCCACTTCATCAGTAAAACGCAATGTCATTTGTGTTCTGCAGGTCATGTTTTTTCATGTTGTGACTGCTTTTTGTTTTGGCACGGAATCTTCTCCGTAGATAGAAGCAGCTTTAGAAATCCGGGCAAAGATGTTAGTGCTCTCTGCTGAAGCTAAATTGCAGTTCTTGGGAAAACACTTCACTTTGTTAACACTTCATTAAACATAGTATAGCGTTCTAAACGCTTGAGTGCTGAATTAACACATTAGTGGTTGAAAGAATGGACAGCATATTTTTTTTATTTACAGTGTTACCATCATGGAAAGACATTGACACATGCACATGCCTTCTCTTTCTCCCTGTGTTTCTCTTTTTCGCGTTCTCTCTGCGAGCACACATCCCACACGGGTGACTCAAGCTTTTTTGTCATGTTGCCATACCAACAAGGTTGTCTGGCTGTATATTTGTTTTCATGGAAGGACAGAGAGGAGGGGAATAGAGAGAAAGTATGAGGATTTCTTTATCAGATTCCAATTAATGATCGTTTTCTCTTTGTGTACCTCTCCTCTTGCATTCCTCCTGTTGTTGTGTTAAATTCTTTATTGCGGTTATTACTAATCACAAAAATCTTAGTTTGACTGATTTGTAGATCAGATTATGTTTAACCGATGTAAGAAGATATCTTTTTTCCACCAGCACACCAGCTTTAGAGTGCACCCAGTGTGTGGGCACGTGTCTGTTTTTTTTTTTTTTTTTTTTTCCAACCTTCCGGCATGTGAGTGTTCTGTTGGATCCGCAGTCTCAGGGCTTTGTTCATACAGCTCACGGACTTGGAATTGATGACACACTCATTAGAGTCTCCACGCTGTAGCTGAACCCACTCAACCTCCCTCTCTGCCTTTCATTACGACACATTTATATCAAGTACAATTACTGCATCTGATACAGCTCATCTACAAGACTTCATTTACAAAATGCCACATGTACATGATTTAGTGGAAAGGTCTTGAGGGAGTGCAGTGGCAGGCATGTTCTCAGACTCATAAAACACTCAGTCTCTTGTTTCAGTGGATCATCTCATCTCAGTACTGTAGATTTGCACCTAAGAACTGCTGCTGTACTCATAAAGACTGGGTTCCATTTTGATTCTTCCTTCCTCATGTCCTCTCAGGGAGTTTTTCCTTGCCACTGTCGCCTGGCTTGCTCATTATGGCTCTAGATCTGCATCCGAATTTCTGTAAAGCCATGACAAAGTTTGCTGTTAAAAGAGCATGAAAAGTAAACTTGACATGAACTCTTTGGTAATTATTAATAAATGTGCCGTCATGACACTTGTGTAGTGTTACTGCACACTAATGAAGTGAATAGGATTTCTGTTTTAGTGTGTCACAGTGGATGTGTAGGAATTGTTTGAATTTGTTTATCTGTTTTAATCTGTCTCCCTGATCATCTCACCCTGAATGGATTTTGCACATGCAGCTGAGAAAGAGGACAGGATTTTATATTCTACGTTATTGGCTTTGCTCAAATCCAGTTAGGGTTAAAGTTGGTTATGCTTAAATCACTTAATTTTTCATAAAATTTACAGTTATGTTTCAGTTTGAGTGCAAAAATTTGCAAAATGCTGCAATCCATTGTACTCAGAACTACGACCTCTGACATGGAAAAGTGCAAAGGAACTGTCATTCAACTCGAAATTCCAAATTGGTAACTTAGGCAACATCTACCTCTTTACACAGTCAAGTTTCTACTTGATAAAACTTAATTTTACTTTTCTGTTGTGAAACGTTTTTTTAACAGCTTCGTAAGTTTCGATTTGTAACGTAATTCTGCTGATATCAGTACAATATTACATTTCTGTTCATTAATCTCGCAGACATCATTCATGTAGATATTATTAATATGTTTATCAAATTCAGAGACTATGCATACAAATATGAACTTGCTCAGGGCATCCGTGTTTTTCCAAGCCGGAGCACGTTTCGGAACGCTTTTAGACCGGACCTCTGGAATATCGATTTGGAACTTTCCTAGCCAATAAGATGTTTACTCTGTTAAGTTTTAGAACTTTTTTTTGATTTGCACAAGTAACACACATGGTGTATATTAAAGTATTAATGTTGAAAAAACATCAAAATGGTATCGGTTTGCATCTCCCTTTCCCTCTAGAAGTTTGCATCTCTCTCTCTGGCTGTGATATACTTATTCTCTAGGAACTTATTCCCCCACACACAGTAAGGTCACGAAGACATTTTTTCCATTGATTTTTTTATCCATATTAATCCAGATGTTTTTTTTTTTTGTTTTTTTTTGGACTAATAACTTGCAAAATACCTGGGCAAAGAAAAATATTTGCAGATGGAAAAATATTTTTTTCACGTTCTGTTTCAGTGTGAGTGTACGCTGACATGTCTGCCTGCCGCTGTTCTCCAGACCACTTTTTTTTTTTCTCTTTTTTTTCCTTCTCCCCTTGTTTTTTCATTTTCTGCAGCTTTGGATGTTATATACTGTTTGTCCCTTTCCCCCTTTTAATCTTTAATCTTTTATTTTTCCCTCTTATTAATGCACTATTTTATTTTATGTTTATTATTTTTTAAAATTTTGGTAATCCTTCGACTTTACGCTGCATCTTTACATCACTTTGGCCAACAAAAGCCTCTGATTTCAGATAAAGCTCCATATCCTGATCACATTTTTACTAATAACATGGCACCCTATTTGTGTTTGTATCTTTTGTATTTTCCTGCTGAGTGTGCTCGAGAGAAAGCATCTACACTTGATACTAGTTCGTACTAGTTCCCGGGAGCATCTTGTGTGTGTACAGGCCCGGGACATATTAAAATATCAAAGACTTATGATGTAGCAGCTGATCCTCAGGCTCTCTGACACTGGAGCTGACGCAGAGCAAATTCAGTAAAAGCTTCAGCTACAATCTGCCTCTAAAAAAGGCAGATTTTTTTTGTGGTTTTTTTTTTTTGGGCTCTGAGACGTTTCCATGGAGAGGGGGAGTGTGTGTCACAGTCACTGTTGCCCAGTTGCCTTGGTGGTTATCAAAGATACGGTGACTTATTTGGCATTACTTATATCCACACAGTCAGAAAATGCCTTTTCTGTGTTTTGTTTCCGCAACTAGAGAATATTATCAAGTGCTTTTCTCAACTAAATGAGACACACAAACTAACGCAAGGTGAAGGTATTCTGTACATTTTTTACTGCACACATTTCTATACAGCTATATGTTTTACCTGCATTTCAAACCCTAATTTGTTCAATTCCTGCCCAGACAAAATCGAAATAAATAAATGCAAAATAATTCTCTTCTGTGTGTGCATGCACGAGGAATCATTTATAGTGTGTAGCATTGTAGCATCAGCACCAAAGCTTTGGGGCTGAATCTTAGTTTTCGATGTCTGGAGCCAGTGAATTGACTCTTTTTGGGATCGACATTGATGTGAACCGAAAGCAGGATGGTGACTTGATGACTTGACACTCAAGATAACTTGAAAAAGAAATTAAGCACTGAAGCATTTATTAATGCTACTGGGTCAAAAAAAACAAACAGTTGATTGAATATTTGAATTCACTGACTTGCTTCCCAACACTGCACATGCTTCATGACATTGTTTTGAAGTGAGAAAATGTTCGTCTTGTAGACTATTCATTCATTTAACACCATGTTTGTTCATTTTCAGCACATTTAGGCCAATGTTTTCCAATATTTTTTTTTGGAAGGAATAATAAATATGACAATAACTGTGTGACAACAAAATAATGAGTATAAATCGAAATCAAAATTCCATATAAAACCACATTATATGTAACGTGTAAAAAGATTGTACTGTTTTGAATTGTTTTCTCTGTAAAGTACTGCACAATATCCAGTCAAATGCCAAAGCGTGCATTATCAATTTGGCTGGTTAGTCATTTTACCCAATTCAGTTATGAGCACCTTATTACATTCATTGCTATGTATTGATGAAACAAACGTTTTTTTCACTTCCTGTGTTATGAGATATAAAATCTAGACATCTAGCTTGTTCTTTTTTTTTTATCTATGTACCCATCTTCCTGTACTTATCAGTCATTGTGAACGTCTATAACAACTTATCATTTATCATCAAGAATTTTTCCCAATATCCTGTTCTTCACTGCTGTTTCAAATTGAGAAACAATTCTTCTTCTTCTCCCAAAACATTCTTCCTTGCAGGTCCATAAGAGTAATATCTTACTCTCAGTCATTGTGCATCAGATTAGTGCATTTATTTTCTTTCTCTTCTATATGAAATAAGGCATGGCCTTATTTTTCATGGTTGCGATTATGAAGAGTGTATCGGCTCATATGCTTCATCTGGAAGCCATATAAAATGGATCACCTCAGCATGAGTTACAGGAAGAAATTCAGAACTGATAAAATATTTAAACCTCAGGATCATTTGCTGACTTCTACACTGACTTCATATGTACATCTTTTCAGCTGCTGGATAGAGTATGATTGCCTATGTTAGGGATCAGAAAATTTTAGGCATATAGTATTGAAAGGTGCATTTAAATAAATATAATAATAAATATGCATTTGTAATAGTTAACAATTATCAAATTAGTATAAAAAAGCATATAAAAATATTAAAACATATTGAATATCATATTTAACATATTTACAAGGGAAAAGACAGCACCTGTGGTTTTTTTTTATTTATTTATATATATATATATATACATATATATATATATATATATATATATATATATATATATATATATATATATATATATATATTTTTTTTTTTTTTTTTTGCATATTGTAATGAGGATTTTATGAGTCATTGTGTTTAAAAGCTCACAACTGCAGGCACTCTGCACTCTCTGTGTGTAATGAGGGGACTGGGATTGTGTGTCAGCCTGCAGCTTATTTAAGTCAGGAGATGTAGTTGAAATGTATTCCTGTGTTCAAGCAAACAGTTTTTAGGTTTGTTGGTTTAGTCGAGTTTTGGTATTGCATTTGCATGTAATGATTGTAAAGCCAATTTTACACCAAACGCATCACATACATCGGGACGTGGAGCTGGTTTAGTAAATATAACGTGCAAATCATATTGTTAATAGGTGAGGAAAGGTCAGGTCATGCGTTACTGCTGTATATGATCACATGAAGTTTGTTAATCCAATGAGATTTTTACTGTAGCAGTTTGAACTTTCATGAAGTTTGGATTTTAATCAATCCAGAGGGCATATGCTGCTACAGTGCAGCAGAACTGAAATATCGCCCATGTGCTGTTTAGATTGTGGAGACACTTTGCAAAATATAGCATGAGTCTTGTATTTTGTATTGTTTCTAGCTAGAAACCACACAAAAATATTCTTTTTTAATATCCACTGTAAAGGCCACTGTAATTAACATGACAGCATGCTGTGCTACAGTCTGGTATAAAATGTGCTTAATAAGAGGAGCACCTTATTAACTGAATATACAATAATCAAAATCATTTTTTCCTTTACTATTTTAGACAAGGACCAGACAAGGACCAGTTATTTGCCTAATGAATGTTGACCTGTAAATATTAATGTCCATTTATTAGTCTTACTTTGGATCTAAAGCTCTTAACTTCACCCTTAGTAAACTCTGCTGTTTGTCTTTTTTCCCTTCAGGAGCAACAACAGCAGCCTGCAAGGGAGCCATATGGGTTGAACCTGTCCGCTTTGCCCAGGGAGGAGGACCTTTGCATATATCACAGGTCAGATTTGCTAGAAGTGAATTATGGGTGAATTAGGGGTGGGGCGGTGTACGAGTGTGGGGGTGTACCATTATGGTGTATACTTTGAAATATGTTACAGAGATTGTAAAATCAGTCACATTATGTGTATGTATATTTGTAGCACTTTGTGGGTTTGGAGGGGAATGAGGAAACAGGAGGCAGGTTTGGGACAAAGCAGCAAGGTTCTTTATTCTTTTCTAGTGAGCACTGTTCAGTGCTATGGTAGCATACACACACACACACACACACACACACACACACACACAGTTCAGCTGAGCTCACGCTGCTCGGCTTCTGTGCCACTCAGAAACCCCGGCGTGCTCTCATCTCCTCCTTTATCCTGAAACACAAAACACTTGTTCATTAATCACCCATAGGCACATGCACTTTCCTTACGACACATTCTCCTGACTCCGCCCTCCATTCCCAATCCGGCACTCGACCACGCCCCCTCTGCCACAATATTATTAATGTTTCCTTATTTTATGAAGGGTGCCAATACCTCTGGAGGGCACCGCTTCTAAAGGCATTTAAATACAAAGTAATTTTTGGAAAAAAAAACAAAAAACACATGCTTACACACTTTTATTTTTCCCTTACACAGCTACATCTCAGAAAAATCTGTCTCTATACTCTGACAGTCTGCTCATCATAACTAATTTTACTTTTACACTTGAATTTGTAGCTGTTGTTTACAGTACGCCAATAAATGTTTCTTCAGAAGATGCTTCTTCTGCGTTTATTTTGATATACACTCATCAGCCACTTTAATAGGAACACCTGTATACCTGCCCATTCATGCAATTCATCCAATTATCCAAGAATGGCCAGACTGTTTTGGGATCGACTCAGACAACCACTTTTACAACCGTGGTGAGCAAAAAAGCATCTCAGAACACACAGCACATCAATGCTTGAGGGAGATGTGCTACAACAGCAGAAGACCACATCAAGTTCTATTTCTGTCAGCCACAAACAGGTTCATTGAAACTGGACAGTTGAAGAATTTGCCTGGTCTGATGAATCTCTGCAACATGAAGATGCTAGGGTCAGAATTTGGCATCAACAGCATGACTCCATGGGCCCAACCTGCGGTGGTATAATGGTGTAGGGAATATTTTCTTGGCACACATTGATAATACCAATCAAGCATCATTTGAATGCCATAGCCTGTCTGAGATTGGATGCTGACCATGTGCATCCCTTTATGGTTACCATTTACCCATTATAATGGCTACTTCCTGCATGATAATGCGCCATGTCACAGCACACAAGTCATCTCAAACTGGTTTCATGAACATGACCGTGGGTTCAAGTGTACTTCAGTGGCCTCCACAGTCTCCAGACCTGAATCAAATTTGGCATGTGGTGGAAGGGGAGATTCACAGGATGAATGCGCAGCTGACACATTTGCAGCAATTATGTGGTATAAGCATGTAAACATAGACAGAATATCACGGCTTGTGGAAACCATGCCATTAAGAATTGCTACTGAAGCCTCCAGAGATGTAGAATACAGAGCACCTCTATTTCCCTATCTTCACCTACTTTCCTCAGAAGAGATCACATTTCTGACTTGCTGATTAATGGATGTTATCTCAACGTGAGCTCAATAATGACTGGTTAACATCTTCTTTTCCCCTGTCTTAAAAAGCTTGTGTCACGTGTATGCAAGGCTGCCCATGTGCACCTCTTCTGGGCACAGTGTATTTGCGAGGTTAGAATAGCTCTCCATTCCTATTATGTGCGTTACGTCAATTGGCAATATTTGCTTCAGTCACACATTTCATATTCTGTATTGAAATGAGTCATTGTGGATGATTAGGCAGGTTCTTAATTATGTAACTTTCATTATACACTCTGTGTGCATAAAGCTTATTATGCGTCCAGTGTGTGTGGTGCATGTGTTAAATATAATGCAATGATGTGATGGTGGTTTACTGTTTGTACAGATTTTCTCACCTTGGCCGAAACCAACACAAAGTGGAAAGGAATGAGCAGTTGATGGACACCAAAAAATTTCTGGAAAATGTCATCAATCTGTAAGTTTCACACATATACACTTACGTTTGTAAAATAGCACTTGATCCAGCACATCCTATTATTTAGCATTTTATTTTTTATATCACACACTGACAGTGCATACAACTTAACGAAACCATATTAAATACTGCACCTTTACCTTAACTGGCAAAAAAACTGTAGGGATCAAATACAAAAGGGCTTTTACATATGGATATAACATGCATGAACCATAAAGGAACCACAGTGTTATTTTTCCGTATTCCGCCATTTTACAGTACTGAAATTAATTGCATAAATTAATTGCATAAATCACACATGTAATGTAATTTTACATACAAAAAAATTATTTAAATCCTTTGCAACATATTTTGTAGTTGAAAAATAAACATTGGTTTAACATTGTCCTGTTAATTGTCCTGCTATAAGCTAGAGTCCTGTCTAGTGAGTTTTGAGGCATTGAATTGTCCACCTTGAAATGCAGTTTAATCTGCTTTTGGTAACTTCTAATTTTTATCTAGTATTTTATACTATTTTATGTTGATTTGATTGTTTTCCCATTTTGATACACACCTTCTCGAGATGTTCTTCATGGCTTTGTACATAAACGACACAGTACGTACACTGGCCAATTAACAAGTAAGCAACTTATTGTCCAGATAATTTTGGTCTCTTTCTCACATCAATTTTGGTCTCTGTTTCTATCACTGTGTTTTTATTTTCCAATCTACACTGTAAATGCCGTAATTGCTGTAATTACAGGTCTGACCCATAACAGCAACCCAAGAGTGGAACACTATAGAGTAATATGTAATACCTTAAAAGCCATTTTATATTCGAGGTCAGCTCGGTCCACTCTGCTTCCATCACGACCTGCTCATGTACGCCGAGATAGTCACCATTTCATGATTGTGTGCTTCAGTAAAGTTATATAATGATAATGTAGAACACCCACTACACCCGATAACCTAGTTCAGAGATGAGCATGTGTTTGCAAACGTAACACCTCATTTTGCATGTTAGGGAACTATTTGTTTGGTAAAAGTGAAAAACTGATTTTCAGAATTTTGGATATGGATGATCATGACAGTGCCTATGTGTCTTTACGTAAATTTTTTTGCTCCATTGTGTGCAGGAGACTTTGGGTTGGACATTTATGGCATTTCATGTTGGAATGTATGCTGCACTGTGTTGACTGAAATACTTAGCATATGGTTCTACAATGTTTGAAACATTGTGCAGAACTAGACATGATTTAGTCTCCATAGTTGGGTGTTTAGAAGAGAAAAGAGTTGAGAAAAATAACACAGATCAAACTTGCAGTTGCAGTGAAGGTACCAGGTATATGTGTTGTCAGTTATTGACACCAAATGTTTCTTGCATACAGTCAAAGCGATTGATTTGAAGAGGTCATCACTAATGAGTTATGTTAGGGATAGGGTTGATAGTCCTGCGATTTACTTAAAAGAAATAAAGCCAACTGAAAATTGAAGCTCCTGTCTTGAGCTCTGACCAGTGTTTGACTTATTTCTAGCTGTAGGTGGAGTGAATATGCATTAGAATTGACTGTTCTCCATTTTTCCAACCACATACACTATTAAACACAGAGGTTCATGTTTTTTTGCCTGCCTACACTGAAAAAATGGAATATATGGTCAGTTAGATTTAAGAGAACATATCACGTATAGTTTACATAAAAATATCAGGTTTCTCATCAAAACGTATTGCTTATACTAAACATAATTTTAACAAGTTTCTAATTACTATTTTGTAGAGTGAGCATGATTAATTCTCATAGAATTAATGTAAACCAATTACATCATGAAATTTCGCAAGGATGTTGGCACTGATGGGAACTATAACAATATCCTCAGTTCAGGTGAGAGCACCTGGCCTTTCAGGCTTTTTAAAATACATGATCAAATCATGTTGTCAAATCATGACAACAACAAAGACAAGACATTTATTTATATAGCACATTTAAAAACAACACTTGTTAACAAATGTGCTTTACATACCAAGGACCTAGCAATACAAAACCTAATACAACAGTCAAAAGCAAGAGAAAAGAGATGAGTCTTCAAAGGGTATCAGGGGTAGTACAGGCTCTGATGTGGAGAGGCAGAATATTCCAAAGACGAGGAGCTGTGACAGAGAAGGCACTATCTCCTTTCGATATTAAGCGAGACTTAGGAATAATTAAATAAAAACTCTGCGGTGATCTTAAAGGTCTAGAAGACGTATAATGCTGAAGGAGCTCCACAGTGTAGGCAGTTGCCAAGCTATTTAAGCCCTTAAAAACAAATAATAAAATCTTGTATTGAATTCTGAATTACCTGGGAGCCTGTGGAGAGATGCCATTACAGGTGATATGCTAACACGTTTCCTAGTCCCAGTCAAAAGCCTAGCCACAGCATTTTACACTAACTGAAGGCATAATAATGAGGCATGAGGAATACAATGAGTTACAGTAATCCAGGAAGAAATAAAAGCATGTATAACAACCTCCAAATCCTTAAAAGACAAAAACAGGTTTCAATTTTGCAATAGCCCTTAGCTGAAAGAAGCCATCTCTTACCACAGAATTTATCTGCCTATTAATTTTTAAATCGGAATCAGAAATCACACCAAGATTCCTTGCTTGAATGTGTAATTTATATGTGCACTAATTTAGTTGATTAAATATATATTTAGTAGGCCTCACATCTTGTTGTGTGACTTTGCGTCAAATTCATTTGCGCATTATGGACGTGTTTAAGTGCTGTAGCATTACCAACAGGGCGAAATTGGACATATGTTCGCAATAACTACTACTCAACACACCATCATAGAATTCTTTGATTCTTTAGATCATGCTGAGTTCAACATATACCATGATTTAAACTTCAGCCATTTTGAATTTTTCAAAAAACACTTTTAGCTTCTTCTCCTACAAATTTTGTCCAGTCATCACAAATATTGGATCGCAGAATTTTGGATCACAGCATAGTGAGACCAGCTAGAACAAAACCTTTTTCTCTGATTTTTGTTATGCAGGACATTTCGCTCGTAATGCGCAGACAAATTTGACAGCGATGTCACCAAACAGGAAGTGAGGGTATATATCAGTAGAGGTGTGACATATCAAATCTTGATTCTTCTTTCTCTTGGTTTCTTCACTTCTTCTTCTACACATATTATCTAATTATCATGAAATTTGGACCACCAACCAGAACAAAACTCACAATAACGAAACAATAACATGCAAACGGATTTGATGGCAAAGTCGAGAGGCCATTTCTCAACCATTCTTTCCCATATTGACACCAAACTTTGCAAAAACTTTAGCAAAATGACCTGATGTTAACTATGCAATGTGAGTTCACATGAGCATTGCATTCCTGAAATGCTGTATCTTTACAAGACCGAGCTTTCACATTGCGTGCTTCTTGTCCAGTTCTTTTTGTCGTTCTAATTCATAAAATCCTTATTCGCTCATAGTCACTTCTAAAACAGAGGGATGTTAAGCATGTAGATGATCTTCCCTGAGACAAAATCTGACTATTTGTGCAGAAATTCATTGATTATGCAAACCAAATGTCTGTGTGGCTGGTCTCAGAAGATTCTGTAGCTGTAGTAGCCTGTTATGGGGGTCCTGGGCTGGCATGGTAACACGTGTGAGGCCAGTTGGTCGTATTGCCAGCTTTGAAAAGCTTTGGAAGGCATTGGAGGTGGTTTACGGTAGATAATTTGACATCCATGACTCATGCAGCTGCTCTGGTGGATATCCCTGGCAGCAAGCATGCCAGTGGAACAGTTCCACAAAACTACTGAACAAAACTACACAATTCCGAGAGGTCTTGTATTGTCCCAAATAATACTGAACACCTGTGCAGTGAGCATGCTGCTCAGTCACCTGTGTGCTTAGGTAGAAAAAATATTGCATTCACATTTTATTAAGTATACTGTAGAATAATTAAGCATCAAATATCACATGAACAAGAGTGCTATAAAAGCAATATCCAATGCTGTTGTAGTGAATATCAGCACAGCTGTGATTACAGCCGAATCAGTACGATATTCAGTATAACAGCACAATTGTGAGGATCTTTTTTTCTTCTTTTTTTTTAATACAACAGTTCTACGAGAAATTAATATCAAGTAACTGACATTTCAGACATAATTTGGCCAAATATTGTTATTTTTGCTCCATCAATGAAAATAGCTTCCAACGACACCACAGCTGGAGAGAGCATTGCATGTTGCCATGCCAACGCACAGACTGACTGACAGTCTGTGTAGTAATTGTAGGAACGGTTTCAATCCAACAAGCTATTCCTACAGTTAGAACTTTATGTAGAGACAAGTGGAGTAATAAAAACAGTGACATGTACCAGTGCTGTTTTCAGTATCGGCCCTTTTGGAACGCTGCTTCTCCAATCAGATTAGTCTTGATTCATTCCAAAGTAATTCCAATGTAGTCCCACATGGAATACGTCAAGTTTTTATTTCCCAAAAACAGTTTCATCCTTGCTTCAGTGGATAATTACACCTGAACTGTTGATTTGTCCCTGCTGTAATCATAAAGACGTTCCTGTGACTCTTATTTACAGTACGCTCATACGTTCATCACACTTGGTACTGTTTGACTTGACTTTTCAAAACCTGTATATCGTAATGATTTATAATCTCACTATTCACCCAGAAGAGGTTACCATTCACGTCTGGTTCCTCAAGGTTTCTTCCTCAGGTCTTCTCAGGGAGTCTCAGGCTCATTGATTTGTGACAGTATCTCTTGTTAAAAGCGCTATACAAATAACAGTGAATTGAACTGAATTAATTTATTGATCTCTTTCTTTTTCAGAGTTCCAGTGTCCTTGTTCAGTGGCGACAGTATTTATGAGGTGTCGGCTCCGCGGGTTGACTTGGAGACCCAGAACATTTTCCGTGCACACATCCAAGCAGGCCTGAGTCTGATCAAAACAATGTGCAGAGAAGACATAGTCATTTACCGCGAATATGTGAAAAATAGATACATGTGACATGTTAGTCACATGTTCTATCACTTATAAAGGCATTTCAGCAAGCCTGAAAGAAGACCTTCCAGCAACTAAACATTGGAAGGTCTTGTTTGAAAAAAAAAAAAATTTCTTCAATTGACCTTCCTCATAAAAAATCATCTCAGATCTCACACATTTCAGTAGAAGGTCTGCTCTCTGATCCCTTGGACTCCTTTTTCACATCACCACATTTTGGAATTATGCTCTGTTTTGAGATTGAAAGAATATGACAGACAGAGAATTTTATTTCACTTGATCTTATTTTATTTGCAGTTATACCACAACGACTGGATATTCCACTGATCCTTTAGGTTTTATTTCCAGTACTTTAGAATTTCCTCTGTATATTCATTGCTTTTATGAGAGTATTGATTTCACAGATTATACAAGTTGTACAAGCTGGACTGCTATTGTGCCTTGTGCGTCTTAGTTTGGTTTTTTTTTGGCGTTTTTAATTGAACTTAATTATTTATATTGTGCCATGATTGTGTTTAAAGTGTATGTGAATGAGCTTCTGTAAATCATTTAAAAATGTTATGTTTGTGTATTTATTAAACTTCTGTCTGCCTACTAATTTTTACTTTGTTTCTCACAACATTGTGCACTATTTTCATTTGTTCTGGTCGGTCCATTGGCTCTCATTGTTTCTCTTTGTCTTTGTTCAGCCGTCTCTCCCTGAGTCTGTTTTGCCCATGAGCCTCGTGACTCCAGAGCAGCCGGCAAGCCATAGAAACGGCAGCATGGGAGGGTCACGTGGCTCGGTGCACAAATGACATGGCAATCTCACAAAAATACACAGGTGGACACATGCACGCACATTCATTTGAACACACACACACACACACACACACACACACTTTCAAACCCTGTTTCAACATTTACACACACAAACACACACTTTACTGCTTCGGGCTCATCACATATGGATGAGGTGCAGCTATTAGCACTTATTAAAAAATATGTTAGGTAATAATAATCCTGACAAGAAGAAAAACATGATTCAAATAGGTTTTTTCAGCATTTCACATTTCTGTGAGACTGAAAGATGTGAGGCTGAGTGTGTTTGCACACATGTTGGACTCGTGCACTGACTAAAAAAAGGCCCAAACGTGATATTTACTATAAGTGAGAGAAATCCTTTTTTTCTTTAATAGCGTCATCTGATATTTTCACAAAACTAATAGTGATGATGATTGTCTTTTATTTGTAATCCATGAAAATGAGTTCATTGTTTTAAAGGAACAGGATTAGGAGCCAGAGAAGGCATGATAATCAGTGATCTGACTGAGAGTTTTGTCTAACTGTGTGTTCCAGTGCCTGTTAAAGGTGAAGATTGTGGTGAAAGCTGGCTGAAGATTTTGAAAGTGAAAATCGAGTTTATATATAAAATAAATAAATTGGCACTGATATGAACATAATCCACCTATAATATATGGCCAAAAGTATGTGGACACCTGACCATCACACTCATATCTGGAAACTTAGTAATAAATATAATAACTTTGATAATGGTGGGTTATGTGAAGGAGTAAATGAACCTCATCTGGCTAGTGTGTTTTTATTTTTCATTTCTTAAATTATATTGTCACCCTGTTTTGATTAAAAAAGAATCAATTATTCTAGCAAGTTTAAACTGGGGGTAAAGCTAGGCAACACTAGAAAATTTTAGCCTAAGTAGGTAGATAATATTTACTAGATGATATTTTACATAATAAACTTATATACTTTCTTCTTGTTTTTCTGTGCTATCCTGGACTGTGATCCACTGGCTCTGTCACTGTCACAGTTTGATTGTTCATTTTTTGCAAGCTCCTATTGTGTAATTTATCTCATAACTGCAGGTATACACTCACTGGTCACGTTTTAGGAACACCTGTACACTGAAACATTCATGCACTTAGCATATTCACATCAAACGTGAGAATGGGGGAAAATGTGCTCTTGGAGACTTTGACCATGGCCTGGGTGTTGGTGCCAGATGGGTTGGTTTGAATCTGCTGATCTCCTTGAATTTTCACTCACGACACTCTCTCGAGTTTATACAGAGTAGTGAGGAAAAAAAATCCAGTGAGCAGTGCTTGTGTGGGCAGAAACAAATTGTTGATGTGAGAGGTCAGAGGAGAATGGCCAGACTGGTTCTGACAGGAAGGCTACACTAACTCAAATAACCACTCGTTACAACCGTGGTGAGAAGAAAAGCTTCTCCTACACACGGCATGACAAATTTTGAGGAGGATGGTCTACAACAGGTTCCACATCTGCCAGCCAGGAACAGGAACCTAAGGCACAGGCTCACTAAAACTGGACAGAAGCTTGTCTCCTGGTCTTTTTCCAAACTTTAACTTTTCAATTTTTGTGAGTCTGGACATAAAGATTCACACTTATTTCATTATCTATTGTCATTAGCATGTTTTTTAATATTATTATTAGATCAATTTTAGCTTGGCTTTAGGGATATTAATGAATTGACAGGAATTGACATGGCTGACAGGCAACTAGAGATGCCTCTTTTTCCTGACTTTTGGATATTACTGCTTCACATCGTTATTTTTTTCTCTTGTTTACAGAGCCATAGTCTTCTTCCTCTTGGTTTGTTTTTTTTTCTCCCCTTGTATTTGCCTTCATGCACCTCACTCCGTTTTGTATCTCATGTAATTGCTACATGTATTTTTATTTCATTCAAGCTGCTTTGCTGTGCTGTCTAAGCTCAGCAATTTTCTACATCTCTGCCTTTCTTTCTTTCAGTTCCTGTCTCTGCTTCATCCTCCTGTGGTGTGCTGCTCAGTACAGAGATCTGTCGAGTCATGTGCATGTGTGTGTTCATGCAGAATAAGGACACCCTATATATAGGTTTATGCACTTTTGCACTTTTCTCTTGTTGTTTTGTCTTCTTTCACCTGGTGTCATCAAAGGAAGAATGTAGAACTTGCAGGCATAAGGCATTATTGATATCCATGGTTTGCGTTTGTTGTTTTATGCAATAAAGATTTTGTGGTATATATTTTATCATGTGCATATTTGCAATGTTTGAATACTCAGATATATCTTTCTTGCTTGCTTTCTTTCTTTCACCCACACCCATCCACCCACTTGAACTTGTTCTACATTTTCATGTTTTATTCTCTCTCTCTCTCTCACTCTTTCTCTGTGTCTCTTTCTCATCTGCTGTTTACTCAGATCACTCTTTTTTTGCACCCTGCTTAAGTGCATGAAGCTCATGTGGTTGCCAGGATACACAGAGATACAGTTCGCAGGACAGGTAGCAAGGCTTTGTGTCAAAGCTTCTAAAGAAAAAAACTTCCGGGAACATCAGTGGGTTGAAAAAAATATATATATTCTGCACCCTCATGTGGGTCCTGCTGGCAGTGTCACAGGCATACAAACTGCAGTTACCCCAGCTTTTTGGGACTAAAGGCCTCCTTTTTTATGCTAAGTGTAGCAAATGTTGTCCAAGTTACATAACCAGTGCAGTGGACCAGTGCAATACTTATTTTCAAGTTCCACTTAACTGAGACACTTCTTAAGGTTTACCGTTCAAGGACAGACATTCCCATTCACTTCTGCCTTTTGGTTTCTCCCTAGCACCACAGGTGTTTGAGACATATGCAGGCGACCTTGTCCCCCCAGTAGCCACTGGAAACAGGATATTTGCTGTATTTGGAAAACTGCCTGCTGTGTGCCCCGCAAGAAACACATCCACCCATGCTCAGTATCATGGTGAACTTACAGAGGAGCTTCTTAAAACAGCAACAGGTCACAGTTCATTGGCATGGGGCTAGATTCACTAAATGCTAGCCATCACCGCAATATGTGGTGGATTAATGTGCTTGCCAATCAAATTCAGTCAGGCCATCAATTGTGGCAATGGGGTCTGTTAAGGATGCTAGAAGTGAGGACAGCAACTGCATTTGGTCATCCACGTAGGCTTGTTGAAGCCGAAATCTTTCCAGATGTGGGTTATCAGCTAAGGCTGGACCTTTAATGCCACAGACAGGAAACATGGACTTGAAGGGAGCCCAAACAGTGGTTTACTGGTGATTCAAAGCATTCCTAAGATGGTTGGGAGCAGTGCCTCATAAAAGAGAGATAATCACCATGGACACCTCCCTTACAGGCTGTTGAGCATTGTTGTGCCCTGGGGGTACTAGGGGCTTGTGGATTCTAGAGTAAGGACAGAACACAGAACTGGAATTGAGGGTGGTCCATCTGGCCAGTTCTAATATGTCTCCACATGCTGGACCACACAGACAGTCAGCTATCAACCATCAAGACAGCACTCTTCACCTTACATAGAATCTCCTCAGATGGGTCCATCCATGACTGGCCTCACTGAGTGCAACTCATCTGCTGGGGCTGTAGAGTGGTGTCAGGGATTCACTGTTGACATGGTGCAGGAGTCCAGGGGAGTGGTAGCCCAGATCTAGGGGTGGTACAGTGGACATCTTTGATAGTATGAAGTCCACACATTGGTTCTCATTGGTAGAACCAGACAGCTTGCTGGGAGAGAATGCCCTGGCCCACGAATGACCACATTGTTTATATGCTTTTCCTCCTCTACCCCTGATTCTTCCTGCGTGTGGCCCCAAGAAGGTTGGCAAGACCTTGGTTACCACTGCTGCTTGTTTTAACACTCTGGTGGCCAGAGCACCTGTCTATGGGCTGTCCTTTGGGTGGAATCACTAAATGAGGACTGTGATCTAACAATACAGGAAACAGTCTAACAATCCTTGGATCATTTTCATGGAGCCAAGAGAACATCCAGAAGATTTTCTATATAGGAAACTAATCATACATACACAAACCTTGATACAAAAATGTTGGTCTCTTAGCAAAGTGCAAGTGGCAAAATAAAATGGCTAAATACATTCTATTCAAAGTAGGATAATATAATGGCCTTTGCAGATTGTTGTGCAAAGCTGGCCAGTTCAAATGTTGATTCTCAAATTAATGATTGAGTCATTATTAATTATTAATTGTTGTTGCCCACGACTAACAATAACATCAAACTAATGCTAGATAGCGAGAATCACAGTAATCCACTTGTAATTGTGGGTAACAGGATGGATAAAAGGGTCATATTCTTTAAATCATTTATAATTAATTCATGATAAACCCTAATTATTACCAGATATTAACACTTGTCTTAGATGTTGCTTTGCAAGTCATAATTATTGCATTGAGTTTTAATGCCATGTTTAAGAGACTGAAGCATCTAATGAGGTACAAATTGTGGTCGATGCACATGCATTTAAACCCTGCTTGAATGTCATCTGATGCAAATGCCTTGTGAATTAACTGACCAGATAATTGCTCGCACATTCTGGGTGCAAGGATAAAAGAGAGCTGGAGAGTGTGTGTGGAGAGAGAAGGATGGCCCTAGATGGAGTGCTCTGTTATCACACCTACACAGATTCAATGTTAAAGAAAAAAGAAAATGTCTTTTTGCACGTTATGCAGGACCGTGACATTGGCAGCAGCATTTAGGCTCTTTTTACTGAGAAATCCTAACATGCCTTGGAACCATTACTAGAAAAAGAAGAAAAACATAGTTTTGAGTTGCATTTTGTATTTTAACTTTCCCTTAAACAAATGCAGTGAAGTATATAGTGAACTCAGACCTGATTATTATACTGTGAACATCAAAATCCCTTGAATGTTAAATGAGAATGTAAGAGAATAATAATGCATATAAAAATTCTTTTCTTGCAGTTCTTCTGATCCCTGAAGAGGAAAAATACCACTTTTTCATAGTCCTTTTGTTCTCACAAAAGCAGTGTCTGTGTGTCACCTTATGTAATAAGCTGTTCATCTGGTTTGTAATATAAGATGTTCACCAGTTAAGTAGGCTTATCACACTGGTGCGATCAGCATGGTCTGGTGTTACATGTGAATGGCCAAGTTAAAAAAAAAAAACAGGCTGCTATCTCACCAGTCTTCTATACAGGATAAAAAAATGGTGCAAATTGTGGTTCTTTGCATTACTATGATTGTTCACAAGT
Organism: Pangasianodon hypophthalmus; assembly: GCF_027358585.1. Taxonomy (NCBI): domain Eukaryota; kingdom Metazoa; phylum Chordata; class Actinopteri; order Siluriformes; family Pangasiidae; genus Pangasianodon; species Pangasianodon hypophthalmus. The sequence goes on from NC_069739.1 coordinate 9,299,667, forward strand.
AGTATAGAGGACAGTCTGTTTCTGTAACAGGTGATCGGGAGGAACTGATCCAATTCCTAATGTACAGTACATACCTGTGTGATAATTAGCTGGATTTGTTATATAGGGAACAGGCAATTCTAGAAAATGTACCCATGAACCCATGATTCCTAACTTTCGTTGGTCTGTTTGCACTGAAATTGCAAAAAAAAAAAACGTGTTGTTTTTGTTTTTACTCACAATGGACAGGTCACGTTACTTACACACAGCTCCCTCGGTTGACTCATATCCTACTGATTAACATTAATTTGTGCTACTAATATGTGCTACAAAGTGATCCAGGAATCCGGTTGTGTAATATATTCATATTTAGGCGTGTCTTCATTATAATGTTTGTAATAGTATGGTATTGGTGTCCTGAGATTAAAGACAGTTAATGTGCTTCATTTCTTGATACGCATGCACTCCCTGAGAAAGTGAGAGAGAGAAAGAGGGAGAGAGATAGAGGGAGAGGGAGCGAAAGAGAGGATGAGAGAGAGAGAGAGAGAGAGAGAGAGAGGATGAGAGAGAGTGAGAGAGGGAGCGAGAGAGAGAGAGGATGAGAACGAGAGAGGTTGAGGGAGAGGATGAGAGAGAGAGGAAGAGAGGAGGGGGGGTCTTGACGTCATTCCTGTTTTTAGTGGTCTACACGGTTTCCACAAACACACTCTTCTCGAGCTGTCTTCAGATCTGTATGGTCAATGCTTTGCCTCAAACCTTCATGTTCGTGGAAAGCCTCTGTTTTCCCCAAGACAAGAAGCTTTTACAGGACGTTTCACACGGAGCACGAGGATCCCAGTTTTCCTTAATGTGAAGAAAAAGGTACGTGGGGCAGATCGGCTGATTTTCTCTCTTGCGTTCTTCACTTCTTATTTTCCCTCTCTCGCGTTTGACTTCCATAGACGCGCAACTTTGCTGTAGTGGGGAAGAGTTTCGTTTCAGCACCATGGAGAGCACCATAGTTTATTAGCCGATACAATGTTTCCGCTACTGTTTGTTTCATTTGTACTGGTCCAATATATCGATTCAACAGTTTCATAAAATGCATGAGCGAGCCCTTGTTTATGGAGTGGAAATCCTCCACGTCTAAAACCTTTGGCTTCATGTTGCATTCAAAGTTTTGGACTTTCTCTTGATCTGTTAAGTAATATGCAGCTGTCTCTCTTCAGGGCGATCAGTGTAAAGATGAATGAGAGCGCACCAGCGAACGAGAGCGTGGCGGGATTTCCCGTGGCCTCGTGGGTGGAAGCCGGAGCCTTCAGCAGAAACAGCAGCCTGGCGCTCTCCTCATCCTCCTTGCTCTTCGACTTTCCCATAAACCCATGGGACATTATGCTGTGCCTCTCCGGCACTGTGATCGCATGTGAGAACGCCATCGTGGTGGCGATCATCTTTTACACGCCGACTCTGCGCACCCCGATGTTCGTGCTGATCGGTAGCCTTGCGACTGCCGACCTGCTCGCGGGAGTGGGACTGATCTTGAACTTTGCGTTCCAGTACTTGATCTCGTCGGAGACGGTCAGCCTGATCACGGTCGGTTTCCTCGTGGCCTCGTTCACAGCCTCGATCAGCAGCCTGCTGGCCATCACCGTGGACCGCTACTTCTCTCTGTACAACGCGCTCACGTACCTTTCGGAGAGAACGTTGCACTGCGTGCACTTGATGCTGCTGGGCGCGTGGGGAGCGTCGCTGGGTCTCGGCATGCTGCCCGTGCTCGGCTGGAACTGCATGCATGACACGGCCTCCTGCAGCGTCGTGCCGCCTCTCACGCGCACCAACGTGGCACTGCTCGCCGTGGCCTTCTTCACCATTTTCGTCCTCATGCTCGGCCTCTACTGCAAGATCTGCAAGATCGTGTGCCGCCACGCGCACCAGATAGCGCTTCAGCGCCACTTCCTCGCGCCGTCGCACTACGCCGCCACCAAGAAAGGTGTCTCCACGCTCGCCATCGTCCTGGGCACGTTTGGCGCGAGCTGGCTGCCCTTCGCCATCTACTGCTTGGTGGGCGAGCGCGAGGACCCGGCCGTGTACACGTACGCCACGTTACTTCCGGCCACCTACAACTCCATGATCAACCCGATCATCTACGCGTACCGCAACACCGAGATCCAGCGCTCGCTCTACGTGCTTTTTTGCGGCAGCGCGCGCACCGACGTGTCCTATCGTTCCAGATCACCGAGCGAGGTCTAGATCCTCCTTAGGTCTTCTCCTCCTTAAAACTCACTTCACCCTGACTGCATTTGCTAAAACGAAAGTATGAAATCAAAGTTACTCAGTCATGCAATTGCACTTTACTAAGACTCGAGCCAGCCATGAGTCGGTCTTAATGCTGTGAACAACGGACTTTGGTGACAAAGCAACAACCTCACGTTAAGAATGTATCTGAACTATTTAAAGTAAAAAACAAAAAACAAAAACAGCACTTTATATGAAGATTTTAAATGCCAAAGCAGTATTGTATAGCTCTGTGAGTTCTGTGATTTATGTGATGGATTTTTTTATCTTGTAAAATTGTCTCTGAATATGTTTTTATATGGAAAAGAAAAGGAATTAAATGTGTATCTGTAATTTTGTCTCGGGTAAATTGCACACTTAACATTATTACAGGCTGATAGATCTTTTGTCCCAAATGCCAGATAAAAAAAGAATAGACACATTCCCTAAATATTAGTTTTCTTCCACAGCTGACAAGACAGTTACAAAGCCAACTGTACACACACAGAATATTCTAGTAGTGGCTGACCTGACATAGACGACAATAGCTCACCATATTCACTTAAAAAAAAAAAAAAAAAAAGGTTTTATTCAGACGAAGTCATGTGGTGCAGAGTCAACACTACAAAAAATGTGTAACAGTGTGTAACAAATCTCATACACTGACATGGTCTAAAAGTCTGTTCAATGAGTGCATTCTGAAATGCTTTTCTGCTCACCATGCTTGTGAAGAGTGGTTATTTATTCAGTTAGCTCGATTAGCTGGGAACACTGAATTGTTTTAACACAGTATTTGTTCAGGAATAAAAGGTTTTCTAAACTAGGTTTTCTAAACTAGGGTAATGTGTTCTGAAATTAACAGCACAGAGTTTCTTTCTGTAATGTCTAACAAGTCTGGAGAACATTTGTAGAGGAATCTTGGACACTCTTCCATGCAGTAAGCTCATGGCTCATGTGACCGCTCTCTGTGATCTCTATCTGTTAAAACTGTTTCACTTGAGATTGAATATCTTTAGTGAAACAGTTTTAACAGATAGAGATCACAGAGACCGGTCACATAAGCCATCTCTTTAAACAGTCTGGAAAATTCCAAAAATTAATGTAATGATTTTTAGAAGCTTCTGATTGACCCATTGTCATAATTAGGAGTTAATTGGGAGTGCACCTGAGGCTGTATTTTAGAGCCAGTACCATTTACGCCCTTGATACCATGAGAAAATCCAAGAAATTCAGCCAAGACCTTGGGGGAAAAAATTGTGTGAAGCATGGGGGTGGCAGCATCATGTTGTGGGGTTTTTTTGCTGGAAAAAGGATTGGTGCACTTTAGAAATACTGAAGCAAAACCTCAAGACATCAGCCAGAAAATTAAAACTTAGTCACAAATGGGTCTTCCAGTAGGACAATGATCCTTAGTATACCTCCAAAGCTGCAACAAAATTGATTAAACACAACAAAGTGAAGGTACTGGAGTGGTCCTCACAAAGCCCAGACCTGATTCCAATGCAAAATTTATGGATTTCAGAAGGTTCTAAAAGGACAGTAATTATTAATCAAATTAAAATTGCACAGATTGTAATATATCACTCCAGTGCCTCTGTGTTTCACAGGATTCCAAGGAGTGAAATCTAAAAATTTAAATGGATCAGTTGGTAAAACTGGTAAATTTGACCCAGTAGTAAGATAATAATAGCAAATCACTTGCCCTGTGTTTTAGCACAAAATGCAGATGTGTTAGAGATTCATAAGGACATCTGTTTCAGGCAGGGAAGGCCAGGGAGAGCTGCATTATAAATGCTTGTGGCTACTATCCCTTGACGTTCCTAGTAACACAGATTTGATTTACAGTTGTATTTTTATTTATCTCTGTCACTCCAGTTAGCTGTGAGAGAGTTGTGGGTGCAGGGACGCACATCACACATTTTTACAAGCAAGCTTGAGTGAGAGCGTGTACTGGGAGTGTGTGGTGACAGTGTGTTCTGGTTCATGAGAGCTGAATGACGTGTGGTCTAGCGTTTGTATGTAGTCAATGTTGTCACTCTGACTGAAGAGACAGGATTCTTACAGATGCTTGAGTTTTATTGACTTCCATAAAAGTGACATCACCAAACATTCACGAAGGCCCGATGGGCCTAAAAGTAGAGGCTCATTTTAAAATGCATCTGCTGTGGTTGCTATAGTTCCATGGTCATTTGTGAAAAAGGTCGACTGTGGCACATTAATTCATAATCACACAGCGACAACTTTTATTTTTTTAATTAATAGCAGTGATAGTAGCTGGGTTGCATATTGAAGTGAGACATTCAAACATGACAAAATGATTATTATACATGTAATAAGTCACTTTCAGAAATGTGTAGCTTTATACAGACACAATAGGAGGTTGTGTTGAGTACAATACATGGCATTATAATGAATAATGACACTTTCATTACCACATGATTATAAGTTATTAAGGAATTACTTCTAGCATATTAGAGCTTCATGAGGCATTATTTAAGTTTATAAAGATAGTTGTAAGAAATTATTACCATAGTAAATAGCTTAGTACAGTTATATAATGCTATAAAGTGTTACTATGGGGTTTTTCAAACAATTTCTTCACCACTGTAAGTTTTCATTGGCTTGGCTGGCTGTCATTGCATGTCTTGCTCCTTTTCCCTTTCTCTTTATTTATTTGATGCTTTATTCATTGATGCTGCACCCATACATCCTGCTCCATCTCTCATACAGAGTGAGCAGGAGAGGGATTGTGGCTGTCAGTCTCACTGGGAAACATTACACACAGGCTTGGCATCAGTCAGGATCTTCACTGTTCTCCTTATCATCATACAGCTTCAGCAACATTTTTTATTACTACAATCACAACCAGGATATATTAATATCTCAACAGAGATGTCAGAACCACTTTTCAACCAGCCAGCCAGTTTATATGACAACTTGAAATGGAATAGCTAGCCAAAAGATTGATCCTTTTACTCAGTTGGCCCAAATATAATCAAAGGTGCTGCTTTTTATGATTACATGAGAACAATGTTGCTAGCATGTAAGCAAGGACACCAAACATGCCTTTGCATTTGGGGTAAGGGGAAAATGTTAGATTATGGTTAGGTTAAGCTTAAAGTAATGGGCATGGCTTTTCTTTTGACATCATGTATCAAATCCTTGAAACCTTTTGATTGTTGGTGTATCAAGACACAAATATAGTCACTGAACACTAAACTATCAGACACTAAGGACTGGCCAATACTGTCATTGATATAAATACTCCCATTACAGGTGCTTTCTGCCACTGCCTTAAGCACCTAGTTATGGTACCAGTGGTAGCAACCATCTCCCAGGGCTTTTGGGTATTTGCTAAAGATATGTTCTAGAGACCCTTCTTCCAGGGCAAAAATGGTGTGTGATGGTGCCTTACTCCTTCCCCAAATATGGAGATTTTAGATGACCTGGATCAAGAACTTTGTGCTCTGGGGGTCTGCCTGCCAGATGTCTGTTCAGGTGATCTTCCATTACAGTGTGCTGTCCCACCTTGTCCAGGCTTCCTGCTGCTGTAAACCTACTGCCTTGCAGGCACATGCTTCTCCATGCCCGCTTGCACCTCTTTCTGTACTTGTCTCCATCTGTCTTTGTCCTGGGTCTTGTCCCATTGGGTCTTGGTGAGCTTCATCCACTAGCCAAAACCCCCACTATTCCCCTTTGCCTCAGCCCGACCTCCTATAACTCATTGCAGTCCCTCTACCTCTTTCCTGTCTGAATCTTGATGCTTGTCATCAAGACCTTAGGGTCTCTGGAGTCATTGTACTGCAGCACTTCTCTTGTAAGTGACACCAAGAACTCCTCAGTGGTGCTGTTAAATGGAAGCTGCTGTTTGCTGCTCCTCCCATATAGAGCTGCTCTGCTTAGGCTGCATAGCAGACCCAGCCACCTGTGGAGATAACTAGATATTTTCCTCACCAAGGCCTCAAACATTGTCATAGGTATCAGACCAGTAGCAGCCAGAGGATTGGACAGAGGACACCATGTTGGTAAGCCTTGAACCTTCCAGGTAAACCACTCTTTTTTCCCTCTTGTGCTTCGCTGACCAGCTGTCTGAAGCCAGTCATGTGCTCCAAGCTGCCTGGCATGCCTGGAATTCTCCCCTTCTGCACTGCTGTGTCAATATAGTTATATTGGAGGAGAAACTTTCTTAGCCATTAGACAAAATGCTGAAAAATCTTGCTGTCAGCTATTTCCCCCTTGCACTGAGCGCCAAGTGCAAAAGTGCTCAGCACAGTTAAGCACCCTCTGTCACGTAAAGCGAGTGCAGATGAATGCAATTGCAGTATAAAACAGTTATTGAGAGGCAGGCAGACAAATCAAAAAATGAAGAGAAAACACATAGTGAAAAACAGGCACAGGGTCAGGCGATCAGCAAACAGGCATTTGCTTTGCTTTGTGCTTGGCATGAGGGGGAAATACCTGACAGATCCCCCCGAGGCACCTACAAAAGCTCTCCCGTGGTGGTCCTGCCCCTCTGGGCAAAATGTCCACCAAAGCCCCAAGGTCCCAAGGCAGGCATTGCCTCTCCTGTTGGACTCTCCCAGAGGAGCTGAGAAGCAGACATGGGGCATATTGGCAGGAAGCAGGCAAGGGGTCAACAACAGGCTGCAGCCAGGGGTCAGGTGGCTGTGCCGTCGGCCTCGGGTGAGAACAGAAATGGGAGGCCGCGCCTTTGGCCTCAAGTGTGAGCAGGGCATGGGAGGCCACACCGTTGGCCTTGGGCATGAGCAGGACTTGCGAGGCCGCACCGTCAGCCTCTGGCAGGAGCATGGCAGGGGAGACCACTTTGCTGGTCTCAGGCTGGACTGAAGCTCAGCAGGGGAGATCACCTCATTGTTCTCAGGCTGGAGCTCTGGAGCTGAGACCACCACTTCGGCCTCTGGCTGGAGCTCGGCAGGGGTGACCACCTTGTTAGTCTCTTCATAGTAGCTGGTGAACGGCTGAATGGATTTGTTTGACAGGCTGGCCCTCCCCAAAAAATTTTCAAGATCAAAGCAAAAGTCCCCCTTCCCATAAATCACGCTCATTAAACAAACAAACTCAGCCATGCTTCCTAGGCCCACAGTTCCCATGACGACCAGAAGCTCTGCCCACTGACGGGGCCCCACCGATGAACCAGGACAGCAAGAATATGAGCCACTGTTTCTCTTTGGGCTTGGGGTTCAACAGGCTGGCAAAATATAATTGGTTCTGCCGCAGGAATCCTTTAGAAAAGGTCTTCAGAGCTGTTGAAGGGGTCTGGGGGATACATGAAAGTCCACTAGAAAAAGTGGACTGAATTGCATGGTGATCCCTGCATAGCTCCCCTCTCGCCTTCCTGCTGCATCCATGTTGTAGGTTCAGTATTCTGTCACATAATGCGAGTGCAGACAGATGCAATTGCAGTATAAAGCATTTATTGAGAGGCAGGCAGACAAATCTAAAAACAAAGAGCAAACGTAGTGAAAAATAGGCATAGGGTCAGGCGATCTGCAAACAGGCATAACTAGGCAAAACAAACATGAGAATCATGAAACAGGCAGGAAGTCAAAAACTGGAGGGATCACACAAAACAAAACGGCTAGGTAAAGTCAAGTGGTGAAACAGTGAACAATTCAGTGCAAAGAACAAAGACACATGGGGGTATAAGTACACAAACTAATCAAGGGCAAATTGGGAACAGGTTAGCTTGATCATGACATGCGAGGGGAAACATCCAATAACAATATGGGGGCAGAGACAGGACAGAAAACAAAACAAAAGCACAAATGGCAACACAAAGACATAACCCGGAAGCGTGTGCTGTTGGTTGCTTAAGCGTGCGCTGCTCGTTGCTTAAGAGTGCTGAGTGCTTTTGCACTTGGTGCTAGGCAGGAGGGAGAAGTACCTGACACATGCCCTCCCCTCTGAGCACTGAGATGGCTCTAAACCTCTAAACTGCTCAATAATCTCAGAGTTCTCCTTCTTGGGATCCATATGCCCTCTGCATACATCCACTCACTGGCACCTCTCCCCTTGTGCCAGATGACTCTCAAGAACATCCAGAGCAACTGGAGGACCCCTGGTCATGGTATATAACCCAGCTACCTAACAAACTGGGATATGTGAAGAAAAGAATTTCAATGTACTATAATGTAAATCTTCATCATCATCCTCTTAAACTTTGTAATATACTATGCTGGGTTCTATGGCAGAATTAACTCTGGCTGTTTTAACCACCTCTTGAACCTTCTTCCAGTAGGCTTATAGGTTAGGGACTTATGATGTCCTAACTCATATGCTGCCTTGCTGAGAAACTCAAGGAATCAGTCAATTTCTTCTTTACCACTTGTAAGGCATCTGCTGTGCTTCTACCCAGGCAGCGCTTTGTTAAAACTAAACAGGTTTGCTATAAACCTTTGACATTTCTCTCCTCTGCTTGGCCACTCCTCCTGGAGTCAGATTTCAGAGTCACACCAAGCTGTTGCTTCTATAATTCAGATTGCATCTTTCTCAAAGTGGTGCCAATCACTGTGAAGGCCACTTGATCAGTTGGAATCCATGTGCAATAATGAAGTAGCCTTTGGCCTGGTGGATCCTGAGGCCATATGGGTTTTGCAGTCCTTCATACATCTTGAGCTTCTAGTTGATTATCCCTTTGTGTGGGTTATTAGGTCTGTCCTAGTGCAGACAGTGGGGAGCTCATTCTCCCTCCTTCTTGGGCCCCCCTGGGGTATAATTTGATAGGTACATCCATAAAGAGTGTGGGTTCTTCCTCACAGAAGATGCGGTTTGAGCTGCTACCACTTCCTGCCCCTGTCTCCCCACTATTTTTGGTTATCATTGAGCGCTGATGAGAAGGTACATCCTAGAATGCACAGGGAAACGTCATCAATGATGCTTCTGACCCAGTACTGAAAATGAACCAAATACTTCTATTATCTGATACGAGAGCTTCAAAAAACCCTACGACTTGTTATATAATAAAACCAATGCTCCTTTAACACTTTGTGCCTTTCACTACACTCACACATCTAGCATATATTTTGTTCCTTGTATATTTTTTGTAAAGAACCCCTACATTTTTATTAATTTTTAACCCTAAAGCTCCATGGCTTCTAAGAAACTGACAGGACAAAAAGATTTTAGTGGAGGTATTTTCTGTGAACCTTCCGGTCATGAGAGCTTATTTCAACCCACGCTCTTCTTGACTATGTATATTATTTAACAGCTTTGCCAAGGCAGCCCTTAGAAAAGTGCAGATAGAAGAAGAGAGGCATTTATTTGTTTTACGTGGCATTTCATAAATGTAGAGAAATGTGCTTAGGCTTTTAAAGAAGTTGACTAATTACCAAATTCATTCTGACTTTTTTTTTTCAGAGAAAATTCTGCAGAACATTGAATACAGTGACCACTGTCTCACACACATACACAGACACGCACACACACACACACACACACACACACACACACACACATATATATATATATATATATATATATATATATATATATATATATATATATATTACTGTCTATAAAATATAAGATCTATTATGTACGCTTGAACAATCTAAATCAGCAGGCAAGCACAAACGAAAGTCAGTGATTAGGTATATCTGCATTTTTTTCCTTTTTTAGCACCACTCACTTAATGTATCCATAGTGCCTAGTGCAGTTTATAGTGCATGCACAGATGTGTGTGTGTGCATGTGTGTATGATGATTAACCACCCCTCTTCCTGGAAACATAGGCAGGCCTGGATGCAAGTGCTCAGTAAAACACTTTATTCTTCTCCTCTCACATAGAGTTGAGAGAGTACATTGTGAAAACATAGAAAATGGCCTGTTGTGAAATGTTTTTTTTTTTTGCTGCATTTTTTTTCACTATAGTGGGTATGTGCAGCTGGTGAACATTTTAAGCTAATTGAAAATGAGCATATGAATAGATTCAAAAGTATGCTGTCCTCAGATGAGGCTATTAATTTGGTCTCATTCATCGGTGATATCATGCTATGATATTTAATATCTTTACAAACTATTTGATCTCTATCCAAGTTATCAAACGCACAGTTGAGCCCATAAGATTACATACACTTACTAAAGACATTACATACGAAAGACATTCAAACTCAATTTCTTACAACTCCATAAATTTCCTGTGTTATGTAAGTTTACATACACATTGTCATTCATTGAACTTGAATAGCTTTTTCAGTTCAGTCCACAAATTTTCTGAGATTCAGGTCAGAGCTTTGTCTTAGCCACTCCAATACTTTCACTTTCTTGTCTTTAAGTCATTTTGTTAAAGCTTTGGAGGTATGCTTAGGATCATTGTCCTAACCCATTTGCAACCAAATTTTAACTTTCACAACATGATGCTGCCATCCCCATGCTTCACAGTTAGGATGGTGTTCTTTGGATTAAAAACCTCAGACTTTTTCCTCCATACATAGTGCTGATCATTATGACCAAACAGTTCAATTTTTGTTTCCTCTGACTAAAGAACACTCTTCCAAAAAGCTGGTCATCACCTACAATGAGCTCATCACTCTTCAGTATGGCTTTTTTATTCTGGTCTTGGAGTAGTGGCTTCTTGTTTCCATGACATTGGCCATACTGATCTGTCTCTAATTGATCGTTTTAAAATAACCTCTGATGTGAACAAAGTAGATGCCCTAATTTAGTTGCCAAAAGAAATGTATGGTAACATGAAATATGTGGAATTGTGAAAAACTGAGACTGAATATCTTTAACCTAGGTGTATGTAAACTTTTGGCCCAAACTGTACACACAGAGGCTTAGCCTCTTGGAAGACACTAGAAGTTAAGGCTCTTTTTCAAGTATCCATTAGTTAAAGAGTGTGGACACTGGCAGCAGTGCTGCTCCTTCTGCTGCTGAAACACTCATCAAGTATGTGAGCCCCTGGCTCTTCTGTCGCAGGTGCAGATCCTTAATCCCAGCTACAATGGATACACATGCAACTAGAACCAGCTTACAAACAAACGTATGATCTACTCCACAGACCAATACACTGGAAAGATTAAAAAAAAAAAAAACAAAGAAACAATGAAAGGAACATGCATAAATGAAGAACACCACATAAACACAGATGCTTTGAGCCAAAATGTGCAAGATGCTTTTACCAAAAAATATGCCTTTTAAATGAGCTTTATTTAATTACATTTACATACTTATTCAAGAGACAGCGTGGTGGCCCAGCAGATAGCATTGCTGCCTCACAGCTCCAAGGTCCCCAATTCCTGAGCTTAGGCTAATATAATGTTCTCCTCTTGGATGCATGGATTTCCTCTGGGTTCTCCAGTTTCCACCCACCTCCCTAAAATATCCCCCGAAATAGAAACTCTTGTTGTTCAAGAATTTAACACATGACTGAATTGATCTGTCAGAACAAATATCTGGTATTAGCTACATTTTGTCTTTACTTAGCCAATAAATACAGCTAGCTATTAGCATGTAAGCTATTTTATATCATCAGAGCAACTAGCAACCAATAGTTTGCGTTAGTTAATATTTGCTCACCTTCCATAGTGAGAAGCTTGCTAATTTAGATTTATTAACTAAAATCAATATGATTTGAAGTACATACTTCTTTTTTCCATTTGTGATTCTTTCTTGTACTTTTATTTTCACAATTTCAATTGATTAAAAGTAATCCTAGGAGTACTTCTCAAATGTAGGGTTGCATATTAGTATGATGCTAATTGTGTTAAATTTGAGTGAGAGGGGCTAAATGGTCCAAAAGCCAGCTTTTTATGGGCAACTATTCTAGAAGAAAAAAAAATTTTGAGTGTACACAATATTTTCCAAGAGATATGCCTGTTTTTGATTTAGAAAACATGAGTAGTGCCCTCCAGTGGCCAATTTGTGTAACGTTGCATGGTATCAGATGGTGCCTAGATGGACACACAATTCAAGTTTTGTTATGATAGATTAGTATTAACCCTGTCAAAGGCCTGCCGAAAGCTAAGTTGATGGTGTCAATGTTTTTTTTGTTTTTTTTTTATTAATCAAGTCATTATTAGAAGTTCATTTACAGATTAACAAAATCTGTACAATAAACATTTATAGATTATGCACATTAGGGCAAGCTCAAATGGGCTGCAGCTCATGGGTTCTTAAAGGTTTTTGCTGTTGTTGTTGTTAAGCCAAGGAATCTGCAGAACCATTTATTTATTTTCTAGTACTCATGGGCCAAAATCTTTTATGGGCCAAAATTTTAAATTGCTATGCTGTCCGCTTCAGGCCAATTACCTGATTGCCAAGATGGAGTACTACCTGCTGACCTGGTTTAGAGGAGAATAGGGTTTCAGCTAGGGGTGTAACGATAGTCACGATTTGATTCATGACACAATTCTATTTAATTCGATTCTTAGAATATTTTGAACAAGATTTGAATAAGGAAAAATGACTGAAAAGATTCCTTTTTATTATTTCTCAGTCAAAAACAATGCAAAACAGTGAGCTTTTTTTGTTATTATAAAAAAAACTAAATAATTTTTTTTTAAAAATTGCTACGAACAGACGTTTAATATTGTGAAGAAACTGTACTACAGGTTCACCATATCTTTAAAATAAATAAATAAATTTATAAATTCTCCCAACAATTTGATTGAAACAAAGTCTCTGATCCAGGTAAAATTATCAGTTGAAACATAATGAGCTCTGTACAGCACCTGAGGTAACTTTTTAATTGGAAATAGAGCTCCAAAGTCGGCTAAAATGCCCAGGACCTCTGGTGGTCAAAAAGTACAATTGCACCGGCTGCATAATTAAGAGAATGCTGATTCCCACAATGTGAATTACAAATTCACATGATGCACATAGTCACATTTTTGCACTGTGATGCATCGTTACACCCCTAGTTTCAGCACTATATGCTTGGATCGCTACTACTACTACTACTACTACTACTACTAGTAACAATAATAATCCTAATGTCCTAAATCGATACACATCAATACACATTTATGCTCATGGAACACAGTAACAGAGTGGATACATTTGTCAGTAACTATTTTTCTAGCTGAAATTATTGATTCATGGCTGGATTCATCGAATAATTGGCTGAAATATTTCACACTGAATCTAAGAAGTTTAAAAAACAACACAGCTGAAAACCTGCAGCATTAGGCTGATTTTGTGGCGCCATCATCTGGCAAAGTGCAACATTTACACTCTCCACTGTGAACAGAAGACAGCACTGCTATTCCTCCATGATGTAAGCAGGAATAATAAACACATATTCTACAAAACACTATTATGTCAAACATGCATACATCTGAAGACATATGACTGTCATGGAACATTTAACATAACATTAGCTTTTATTAATTCAAGCGAACTGTTACATTAAACAGTTACATAAGTTACAAGGTGTACACCTTAAAATTATATTCATTTTTTTTGTTTGTTTGTTTGTTTCTTCTTCTTTTATTTTCCTGTCTGGAACATAGAAACAGCTAATGTTTAGAAATGCAGGCAAAAAGTAGTAACGGCACAATACATTCATCAACTTAACAACACGTCTATACAAACCATAAGGCAGGAGAAGGAGAAATGTATGGCCAGGTCTTTTCTGTCAAAAGACAGTCAGTTGATACTGTAGTGGTCTGACTCCTTATTGATTTAAACACACCATGTAGAGCCCTCTGAATGCTAGAACCTGATAAAACATAACATCTTGCCTTAATCTCTCGGCACCATTTAAACCCCTTATATTGTTTTTTTTGTTTGGTTTTTTTTTTTACGAATTTTCACATCTTTACAGAAAACGAGCATCGTAACCACATTTTTTCTTTCTTATTAAAATCATACAATGACAGTACATATTGCTCAGAGATATGTAAAATTATTGTAATGAGATCATTTTTTTTAATGGACCATGCCCTCATTTCACATAGGCATTTACTGGCCTATTTAAAATGTGAAATGTCTTCCTTATACATGTAAAATAAAATGAAGTTAAAAAAATAATAAACCAGATGATGGCAGCATTGCCTTAGAATTTAATAAGATGCTAAAGACGCATCGCCCCTTTACATAACACTAAACAGCGGATCTTTGTGGTCCCTCCTTGAAATGAGCTACAACATCTGAGTTACTTCTATTAATTGTAAAATAGAAGTGTTAAAAAACCTTGAGAACATCAACATAAGTTGAATTATGTTGTATAAAAAACATGAGAGCAAACATCCTGAAAAAGACAACTGGAGACACAAAGTTTCCTGAAACATACCACATGGAGAACCGTGGAAGCAGGACAGAGAGAAAACAGACACAATTTTTTTTCTTAAAATGGTAATTTCTTAATCATTCCCTCCTAAATATTCAGCTTGTCTCTCCCTTCTTCTTTTCTCTCACTCCATCCAGTCAACCTCATCAAACTCAGAGTCATCTTCTGAGTCGCTGTACTCCACAGCAATGCGTCGGGACAAGATAGTGGCTACGTCATTGCCCACACGCTCATGCTTAGCCTCCTGTTCCCTTTGCTCCTCAACCTTCCTCAGCTGGATACCTGAGAGAAAAACAAATCACTCTAGATTTGCTCAAAGGGACTAATCTATTTATTAAGCATTCTTACAAGTTCTACACAATTTATAAATATGCCCATAACAGACTAAATGGTCTCTTGCATATTCCCTAAACAGACTAATCAAGCTACTGAGAATATGCAAAAATAATAAACAATCTACTAAATATGCCCAAAAAGACTAAACAGCCTACTTAATATGCTTAAAATGCACTAAATATGCCTGAAAAAAAGCCTGAACAGTTTGAATATTACAAAAGCAGACTAAATAATCTACTGAGTTTGCAAAAAAAAAAAAAAAAAAAAAAAAGATTAAACGAATATGCTCCAAATTTCCTATTACCTTTACGAATGGCTTCTAATAGGACACTGCGCGCGTCGCTGATTGGCGGCAGGTTTGATGGATGTCTCTTGACTTCGTGACCCAAGTGAGTGGGCGGGGACGAAACCGGGAATGAAGGCACAGGGGGCGGACCTGGAGGCTGACAAGGGGGGGAGCTTCGGGCCCCTGGGTGGGGCAGAGGAGGAGGCGGGGGAGGAGGAGGTAAGACAGAGCCGTCTCCCATGCCAGGGAGCAAGACTTTGTCCTGCTGTAGTCGGGCTGGAGAAGAATGAAGAGGTGGAGCCACAGGAGGAGGGGCGGGGTGTAATACACCAGGGGCAATCTGAAGGGGTGCAGGAGGAGGGGGGATAGCAAGGGGTTGCTGGGAAGGTAATGGTGGGATTGGGGGGTGGCGGTGTGCTGCGCATGCTTGAACCTGATAGGGCGGATGGGAGAGGAGGAGGGGGTGGGGGAAGTGGGGGAGGAGGAGGGGGTGGAGCATTGGGGTTCAAGAAGACAGGAGTGCGGGCCGGAGACTGAGGACGACTGTCGGAGAAACCTGAACTGGAGCTGAAAGAGAAATAAAAAACAATAAAGGTCATGCTCTTTTGAGAGAGAAGTAGGGCTACAACTACAATTCTGATGATTGATTAACCAATTGATTACTTTATGTTCAGTTGGATTATTTTTTACATAAATACCAAAAATATTCAATTGATAGCATTTCAAACAACTAATACAACTAATGAAATAACAAGTCACTAACTGTAAAACAACATTACTGACATTTATCAGATAATCTGTCAGAGCATGGAAATATTATCCAGAATGATCATACTGGCTAGGATCTGAAGATTAACACTGAATTTTCACCAAGCTGTGGTTCCTTTTTCACAACATTTAGTGTTCTTGAAGTTTCCATGTGTTAAAGCAAAACAGATCACCATGAGAGCGGTGAAACAGTGTGAGAGATGAAGGAAACCCAATGTCTCAGCTTGTATTGCTCTGAGAGTTTTGTTCTCATTTTATTGTCTTAAATAAAAGAAAAACACACCCAGTGAGACAACGAGAAAGAGAGCAAGACTGCAAGAGGGAGGAGAGTTGAAGGTATAAATCATGTTTTAAACTGGGTCACACCTTGCTACAAAGCCAAGATAGAAAAATGTGTGAAGAGAAAGGTGCAGCTGAGTTACAGTGCATAGACAAACTGCCATCTTTAAAAATAAATACTTCTGTGTTTTGATCATTATTAGGGTTTTTCTACTACAGCACGGTTCAATTCTCAAATCTGTTTGTTCAAAATTTATTGATTCATCTTCCATAACAGCAGCTCTGACAGTAGTTCTGGCTATATTTAAAAGCACTTTTTTAAAGCGCTTGTTCTAATACATTATCTTTACTATAGTAACAACTAATTCACAGGTACTTGTATGCCAGACGTTCCACACCATCTATGTCTAAAAATAAACGTTTTAAAAATTTGGTATTTAACAAGAAAAATATATAATTGTTGATATGGCGATGTAGGCTTGTGCGATACTGATTTTTCCCTTTTTGCAACTTCCTATTTTAAACAAAATCGTGATAAACAATTTCAATCATCCAGAACAGGTAGCCTTAAAAGAGACAGGAAAACAAGCAATTTCCACCACTTCAGGTTTAAGGAGAAAAGGGGAGGGTGTAAAATCATCAACTGTGCAGTGGGGAACTGCTTGCTAGCAGGGCACCAATCGCAAAAACTCAGCTGGATGGTGGATTTTTAAATGTTTTGGCAGTAATGCACAGTAAATAGCAAATAACTGGTTACAAATCGGTTGTCTAATGTCCTCATGGCTGACATTTTCTCATATTCAACTGCTGTCTAAATGAGTCTGCAGTCTTTTTTTTTTTTTTTGACCGGTGCTCTTTGGAGCTTTACACAAAACAGCGTATTTAATCAGATTTAGATCTGACACTTCGTTGTAGGCCTGTTTAATCTATTTAATGCTTTTTTTTTTTTTTTAACCATTTTGGGCTAAATTTTTCTGGTGACCTCCCTAATCAATACAACATAAATATAAGTGTAATATAACAGTTAACTGATGATAAATTATATATTTGTCTAATGTTAGCTCATACTGCACATATAGTGATAGATTTTATTTCACATTAATGAACTCGCTCTCCATTTATCTTAATAGAAAGCGAGGGAGTCTGCGCAAGTTCAGTCTTGAGCATGTAAGATGGGGGAGGGTGGGGAGGGGCGGAGCTTCCAGGTGATGTCTGTTAATATCAGAGAGATCGAAACACACCTGTGCAGCTCATTCCATATATACTGACTGCTTAATCTCCTGTTTCATTGTGGAGAATAAAACTGAGCTTTTGATGTATTTTTGAGTGTTTTTACAGACAATAAAATCATTTTCTCACACAAGCCAGTGGTGAAACTTTGTGTAAGGAAATGTTCATTTAACATTTATGGAAGGAGTGTCTAGTGTCAGTACTTTGTAACAGTTATTTTTTTGCCACGGTTCTTCAGGATAGAAGAAAAACACAAATGTTTTTTGTCTTATTGACTTCAAGTTACAGAAATTAACTTATAGCTGTTATAATGCAAGTGATAACAGGAACTAACTTGTCTTGCGGACATTCCACAACAGTAAATGTAACTATAAACAGATAAAAAGTACGACGTGTGATTCATCAATAAATTAAAAAAAAATTGTAAATGTTGGCATTTTGCTATGGTATACAAGGAATAAAACACTCTAAGACATGCTGTTATAGGAAAATAATCAACTTCGAGGTGGTAACAGTTCTTGCACTTCGCATCACACCACCCTGTCCTTGATTATTTTCCTGTAATTGTGTTGTGTGCCTTACATGTACATTACAATAGCCAAACACTACCATGTCTACACCTAAACCCAAACATACAACTAAGCTTAAGCTCAAACCTAATAACTAATTATTAACTTGGTTGTTTTAGTTCACACAAAACTTCTATTTTGTATAAAATCAGCATGTTGTTGACTCAGGCTTCTGTCCCTATGTCACGTATGCACTTTAGTTACAGTAAAAGCTATATTTATCTATCTATATAACATCTGTTCATACTGTACATTCTTGAGCAAAGAAAAATTGCATTCAAACAACTTCTGTATTTAAACAATCAAGACTTTGTATTGTATTGTGTTTAACCCCCATAAAACCCCCAGGTGTGTATGCCTGACATCAGAGGATACTGAGATATTTGAGAAAGCTGTGCACACCATGCAGTAATCCACCACGGAGAAAGTCAAGAGTCAAGATGTTCGTGCTGTGCACAGTGAGATGACCTCAGCTGAATCTCCTCTCTAGGTAAAAATCTCTGTTTCCTGCGGGGACTGAGAAGAGCAAGCCTCCCACTCCTCCTTTTTTTCCCAAGAGACCTCAGAGAGCATTCTAAGCAGCAGGATTGCTGTTTGGTTTGGCAATTGCAGAGTCTCAGCCCACAAGATCCTGCTGTGGGTAGTGAAAATAGCTGAGAACATCACCATGGTCTCTCTTCCCTCCATTGAGGGCATTTACAATAAATGCTGCATCTGCAAAGCCACCAGTATTCTCATGGACACTTTTCACCCCCCTGCTGTCTAAAAACCATAGCATCTAAGCCATTACTACGGACTCTCTAACAGCTTCTTCTTCTCCAAATCACTCCAACACTGCCAACATTTGTCCCATCTTCAAAAACGTTCAAGTGGCTCTCTCTCTCTTTTTTTTTTTTTTTTGCACAACCAAACCATTTACATTGCACTCATTTTGAACCCAGGATATTTTTACTTACACCATATGGCCAAAAGTTTGCAGACACCTGACCATAATATTCATACAGCATGTGGTTGTTGAACATCCCATTCGAGATTTAGTACCAATTTGCTGTTATCCTCCACTCCTCTGGGAAGGCTTTCCACTACATTTTGGAGCGTGGCTGTGGGGATTTGCCCATTGAGCCACAAGAACATTAGTGAGGCCAGGTACTGATGTTGGGAGGAGGCCTGTGGGGCAGTCACCATTCCAGTTCATCCCAAATGTGTTCAGAGGTCAGGGCTCTTTACAGGCCACTCGAGTTCTACCACTCCAACCTTGGCAAAACATGTCTTCTTGTGATAATGACAATGTGCACAGGGACACTGTCATGCTGGAACAGGTTTGTGCCCCTTAGTTCCAGTGAAGGGAAATTGTAATGTTATAGCCTACAAAGGCATTCTATACAATCATGTACTTCCATCTATACAATTGTGTGCTTCCGAATTTGTGGCACCAGTTTGGGGAAGAAAGACATATGGGTGTGATGGTCAGGTGTCTGTAAACTTTTGGCTATATAGTGTATATGCATCGACCACTGCATATACCTATGATGCCATGTTAGCATGTCAGCAAGTTTAATATTTTGCACACCTATGCTAGCTAGTTGATCCGTCTCTACAGTGCAGCTAGTATACATTAGTACTGTGTAATTACTGGAGAAGAACCCTAGCCTTCCAGTCCTTCGAAAAGATTTCTGTCAACAGAAACATTTGTAAATCTCAACATGGTGGCCATGAAAGGCTCCTTTTGTACACAGAGAAACAGGACATTTGGGTTAAATGAAAAAAGCGAAAAGAGTTAAAACCAGGAGACAGTATAAGTAAAAGTCTAATTTGGTAAGTTTTCTGCTAGTTTAAGTGGAATCAGCAGTTTGGGGGAAAGTACATAAGAATCACAATCTATTTTATTGGTTTTGACAAAGCACTGTTTCTTCTGTTCCGAAGTAAGGTGAGTAATTTTAGCCACCTTTCACCTCTAGTTACATTCTTGTTGTGCAGTGAAGCCAGAAATTCGGTCCCAAAACAGAAATATCACATGACTGAAATGCTAAGATAGGTGATTTCCAATAGGTGGGGAAATTGTTTGGGAAGAAAAGACAGTGTCATTGAATATTGTATATATAAATACTTGTGGAAGGTATCAGCTGGAAATGTGACAGAAAAGTCTAAGGTGTGAGGGAGTGAGTGTGTGTGTGTGTGTGTGTGTGTGTTTGCTCTTATATATAGCTGAGATAAGACTTGTTTATTTCGTGATGTGTGTGTCTGATGTGTGTGTGTACCTGATGGCGGAGGCAGGCTTGATGTCTGCAGGGTGTGAAGGTGGAGGGGGTGGAGGCTCGTGAGGTCGGCCATACATGCGCTCTCCTGTGCGGTTGAGCAGCTCGCTCATCTGAGAATATGGCAAAGCAGCCAGAGAGAACGAACCATCCAAATGATCCATATACATTTGCCTGAAATTGGTGAAAAAAAGCAGGGTTACCAGTTGCTCATTTTATTAAAGTATTCAAGTTCACACACACAAAACACTTGTATCATATACGAATACACAAATACTCTCTGTCTCTCTCTCTCTCTCTCTCACACACACACACACACACACACACACACACACACACACACTCACACACACACCTGGGGTCATGGTAGGGTGCCAAGCCATTGCTAGTGTCTTTGTGTTTATCGTCAGTGTCATCTTCTGCCAGCTCTGCCCCCAAAGCCAGTTTCTGCCACTCCTTTTTGCGATCATGAGGAGCTCGTGGTACCTTCTCTGGTTCTGCAGGACGATCGATGTTCTTTAGCTGGGTGAAGAGACACAGAGTGTGAATTTTATTATCACAAAATGGACAAAAAGACATATAATCCTGCAAATGAGGGGGTTGGGGTGGGGTGGGGTTGGGCATTTAGTCTTAGTCTTAAATGTAGAGAGCAAAAAAAGGAGAATTCAAAGGGAACAAAAAAAGCGCATCTAGCTAAAGAAAGAAGAAAGAATGGGACATTCATATCCACAGTTTATCTGCATGTGCAATGTCAAAGTAAATCTACACTTCTGCACTCCTAACCTTTCACGCCAATTTGTGTATAATTAAAATACACTTCCTCTAGTGGATGTGTAAAATTTATGCAAACACACACACACATCAAATTGTGTATAACTAAAATTACATTTCTTCTCGTGCATTTGTACGTATATATGCATACACACACACACATACACACACATTTGTTACTCAGTGTTCTGATACTGTCCTTTCAGCTCAAATTCAGAATACTGAAAGATTGATGCACACACATGCAAAGTAAGAGCAAAGTCCCTCATACATTAGGAGATAAAGCAATGTCAGTTGTGCAGCCATCACCGCAGAAAAACACACACTCACACACTGCAGAATATGCCACAGCTTAATAATGACACACAGAGGAACACACAGGAAACAAATAAATCTATATGGCTTCTATGAGTCTGTTTAGGACATTCAGGAAGAAAACAGTTTTTTTCCCCTCTCTTCACTGTTAAATGGTCATATCCTGACTGCTTAAATTATTATAATTCACTCGGGATGATTTTTGGCACTTACAATCCATTATAAAGACCTATTAAAATCACTGATGTAATGCCTGACACAATGCTTTATGCATAGCAGCAGTCTCAGTTTCTCGTGCAGAAAAAAGACTTCAAATATATCACCCTAATCTGGTAATTAATTTACCTGAAAATATGGATTGAATCCTATGTAAAGTGGAGAAAACAGCCATAGATTCCTTTGTTCCCTGTAATGAAATGCCTTACTGGCTAGTTATAAAAGTCTACACATTTATTGTACGTTCTCTAATTCACATACCTGCCCTGGGAGGTCTAAATACTTATAGACCTGATCATACAAGCGAGGATCCTGTAACTACAAGAACAAATTAAAAAGAAAAGAACCACATGCATAATTGTAATGTTTAACAGTGTGCCATGGGACCAAGCACAAAATAAACACTAAAACACTGTTTATAAAAGCATCATGCTTAAACATGTGTACAAAATGTCTAGCGTGAACATTATAGAAAAAGAAAAAACAGATAAAAGATGAGTGATAGTACTCCACAACATAAACAATGAAAAAAATGGATAGATTTAAAATTTTACATTTTTGGGTGAAACAAAAAATAATTTGCAACTCCAGAGATTGAACATAAAGTAAGAAAGAATAGCAGAAATGTTTAACACAACACAAATGCAAAGTAGTTTACAGAATACAGTAATAATGAAAAGTGAATGCATGCGTGTATGTGATTATGATACAGATGACACGAATGCACAAATGTATAGCTGCTCATTCATGTGGCAGCATCTGCATCTAATCATGCTGATACAGGTCAAGAGTTTCAGTTAATGTTCAAATCAAACATCAGAATGGTGGGGGGGTGGGTGTGTGTGTGTGTGTCGCAGTGACTCCGACTGTGGCATGGTTGCTGGTGCCAGGTGGTTTGAATATTTCAGAAACTGCTGATCTCTTGAGAGTTTCACACACAACAGTCTCTATAGTTTACACAAAACTGTTAGAAAAACCAAAAAAAAACATCCAGTAAGCAGCAGTTCTGTGGGTGGAAAATGCTTCGTTGATGAGAAAGGTCGGAGGAGAATGGGCAGACTGTTTTGAGCTGACAGGAAGTCTACAGTAATTAAAATAGCCACTATACTGCTACGGTGAGCAGATAAGCATCTCAGATCACAACAAGTCAAACCTTCAGATGGATGCCACACCAGGTTCCACTTGTGCCTCAAGATTCGGCATGATTTGTGCTCTGAATTGCTTTTCTGCTTACCATGGCTGTAAAGAGTGGCTATTTGAGTTACCGTAGTCTTACTCTCAGCTTGAACCAGTCTGGCCATTCTCCTCTGACCTCTCTCATCACTGCAGAACTGCTGCTCACTATAGGTTTTTTCTTTTTCACACCATTCTGTGTAAACCCTGTGTGTGTAAATCCAAAGACATCATTATTTTTGGAAATACTCAAACCAGCCCATCTGGCACCAACAACCAACGATCATGCCATGGTTAATGTCACCGAGATCACATTTTCTCTCCATGCTGATGTTTGATGTGAACATTAACTGAAGCTCATGACCTGTATCTGCATTGTGTGTTGATTTTCTTAATTGCACTGCTGCCACATGATTGGCTGATTGGATAACCGCATGAGACACAGGCGGACAGGTTCCTAATAAACTGCTTGGTGAGAGTATGTTGCATGCATGGAATAAAATTAAAACAACTGTGAACAGGCATTTGACTAATCCACCATCTAGCAGAATTTTTTTGGTTGATTATTTTAATAAGGGCTCATTCATGTAATTATATTGATTTGGAGTAGTTGAAAGGCCACATGCTGCAATATTTCTGCACATTTACAAAATGTGTTTAAGTGTATATTAGCTGGTATTTTAGTACATTAGTAATGTGGCATGCACATAACAGTTTGGAGGGAAGAGCACTGCGCCAGAGATGAGTGATGAATTATAGTGACACTCTCGAACACACTTGTGCTCGTTGTTAAGTGCTAATGCACCGTGTTCCTCATTTCTTCTATTTGTATGAAGGATCACAAATGATGTAATATGTTTGGTGTGTCTGTTGATGCACTTTCTGTCCATCGCACGTATGTTATCAAGGGAATATAAATGAAACAAAAGTTAAGCAGATTGTTTAAACACACACACACACACACACACACACAGATCCGCATTTTGATGGATCCACACATTCATACACATACTTCCATATTTTTCTTTGGAAGATGTGGAGGTCTTATTTTTTCAGTTATTTATTTTAAAGCATACTATTCATTAGCTACTTTGAAACATTCAGTAACTTTAGGGTAACTAATAGGGAATAGACAGCATGCAGGAACATTAGTGAAGAATATTTATCTTGTCCTGCGATAAAATTTAAAAGATTAAGATACCCAGGAATTACTCGCTAGTACTGAATTGTTTATTGATCTAGCTGTGTGGCCGAGATGCTGTTGTTATGTGATATAACTCCCAGTCATTAAACTTTAGACAGTAGCCTACAGTAGATCAATGTTTTCACTCCTTCTTATCGTGTAACCTGTTCTCTGCTGTGTTCTGTTATGTAACATCAATAATGCTGACTGACATGTAAGTAGCATTAACACTTTCATTCCAGTTAAGATTTCTAATGACACGAATCTAACTTCAGAACCCTATGTCTGCTGCTACAGCTACCACAGATGTGTTTAAGTTCTCCATCATCTCCACTGTCACGGTAACACCTCAGTCCATGTCTGAGATGAATTATGTAAAATATCAAAGCTTCACAAATTATGTTTATTTTTTAGTTGATTATTTATTCTACTGTGTATTAACATTAGTATATTTAGCTTATCTAGCTTAAAAGACTATTTAGCATTAAAAGCACTAGAAAGTTAATATAGATTGATATCAAAGCCATGAAAACAGTCAAATACGTGCAGAATTGACTTGCGTTATGACTATATGGTAGTTGTCTTCAATCACAAAGGCTACATTCATACAGCAGCAAAAGTGGCCCAAATCTGATCTTTTTCTTCAAATGTGACCCAGATTTGTTACTTCAATGGCTGTGTGAACAGCAAAAAACACACTGAATTCCTATTTGGGCCACTTTCATATGTGGCCCAGTACGTGGCAGTGTGACCTCTGTCTGAACAGCCAGATCAGAATTCATGCGACTTTTATGTCAATCCAAATTGGGATTTGTCATAATTTTGCACTACCAGGAAGGAAAGATGGGGGATAACAGTGAAGGAGGATTTCAGTGTTGTGATAGTTAGGTAACAGACCTCATAAACATTTGGGGTCATGCTGGTCTACAAGCAAAATTAGAAGGCATATATCGCAACCGCTCCGTGTTTAAGGAGAAATCTCAAAAGAAGTGGCCGAACGTGGCCATAGGAGAACCTGGCTGCAGTGCCAAAGAAAAGTTTAAAGTTTAAAAGCAAAATTTAAGTACACCAAAAACGCGAACCAAAGAAGTGGCCGAATAACATGCCCTTTTTACAGCGAGCTTGAACGCATCACATGACTGTTCCTTTGCATATGCAGGTCGGTTTAGGAGCGTGATCTGTTCAGACTTATGTCAGATATAGGCCACACTGAAAACAGTGTGAACAGCCTAAAAAAAAATCAGATTTGGTCAGGAAATCGGATTTGGGCCACTTTTGCCTGCTGTATGAACCTAGCCAAATTCACAGTTACAACAAGTGCATTTTTTTCTTTACATCTACAGTACACTGATAAAGTGGAATACAGTGTTTCGGGATCATATGCAATAGGAATGTAGTAAGACTAAGTTATTTTGTGTTTATTGTCATACAACAATAATGTTCCTTTGACTGAATCCCAAATGCTTTCCACTGAAGTGCACTACATGGCTACGACAGACACACTATATACATTTGATGTTTGTTACAAAGTCTGAGATTTTCATTAACAGAAAGTGTGAAAGGTCACACTTGCGTGTGTGGAAATACACCTAAACCTGCAAGATGTTTAATAACCTCTAAGATGAGCAAAATAGGAAGTCTTGCCTGTTTTGCTTCTTTGCCTTAATGAATATGCAAATTTTTTATCTAAAAGAACAAACTGCAGGATGTTATCAATGCAAATACCTCATAGAGCAAAAACAGTTTTGCTATATGACTCACTGCCTTAAATCAGCATTACACTTGACACATAATTATGCATGTGAAACATATTTCAGCTTCCTCTTTTAGGAGTCTCTTTAAAATCAAAACAGTTACAGTAAGCACATGCAAACACCTCATTAAATATTGGGTTGTGACACCATTATACCAGTATTATGAGCCAACCCATTTAGAATCACTTCACTTCACAGGCACGTCTTCTTCCAAATAAACCCATGCTCACTTTTTTTTTTTTTTTTTTTTTAACCAGCCATTCCCATTTGGCCCGGGCTAATGCAGTCCTTGCCAAATTTACTGGCTCACATCACGTCTGCAAAATTCAGAAGAAAAGAGCATAACATTTTGACTATTATACTTCTCTGGGTTTTGAGTTACAATACACTACACAACAGCACTAACATGAAATAGCACTTAGTTGCATAGCCTTTGCTACATCTGGATAGATAACAAATTTGTAGGGGTGTTACAATACAGTGTATCGTTTCATGCGATACGAGACTCTTGATTCAATACATTTGACACGCTGCGTAACAGAGTAGGTTATTTGTCTTATAATACAGCTCCTGCCTTTGAAATAGGTAACTGCCTCTTTGTCTTGAATCAAAAGAGGCTACAGAGGTTTATACAAAAAACACATTTCTCTTAAACAAGCGGTTTTCCCAAGCCAATACACTAGCATAACAATGTACTAGCATATTAGCTAGCAATGGTTACATTCTTCAGCAAGCAGGAACTGGAAGACTCCTTCAAATCTTTAAGGTCTGGTGTATGGGAGGACTTCAGCTTCCTGGTAAGTTATGGCGCTGAAGGCCAGTGAGTGGTGGGCTGAAATGTTGCCGTGTGCCAAATCCATCAAATACATGTATACACCAGTGCGAATACACACAAACACACTACATTCAGGATGTCTTTCCTCACTGATTCATTCCGGGCTATAAAATGATCGGCGCAGCGATTGGGAAGTTAGTAGTGAAGAACGCAGGATTCAAAAACATGTCTAGGGCTACAGAGAGCTACGTGACTCTGACAGCACAGCTAGCTAAGGCAAGACAACCCGAGTCGCACCAATGAAAGCTAGCCATGTTTAATTTTCTTACATTTGAATGCACAGCTTTTGTTTCGTTATTTACTACTCGGAGTTTCAATAGATCACGCAAACACTGTGCCATTATTTCATTTTAATTATTGCCCATTTATAATGTTGAATGTTTTAATCAATTGAAAAGAGAACTGTATCAAAAATGTATCGTGTCATGACATCACCATATTCGAATTTTGTGTATCGTTACACCCCTACAAATAAGATATGCCTGAGATATTCCTAACTGGACAGAATGAGTGAAGAAGCGCATGTTGCAGTGGGTGGTTGCTATAGTGCAGGTTAATGGGTTCAGGGATTAGGATTTTAGTGGGAGTTGGGCAGCAGGCTTGCAGAATCTGTTGTTCCTTGTGTCCAAGCTGTTTGTTTACGGTCTTACCTCAGGCATGAAAGGAAGGGGCTCATGGGGGCTACCCATAAAACCCTGCAGAAAAGTTAGATAAGGCACCTCAAGCTGTTCAGACTCAGAGAGAGAACACAGAGAAGAAGACACAGGGAGAGATCAGATGTACAGAAGCAGAAGAGAACACAGCGCTACATGGAATCGCAAGAGAGCCAGACAGTAGAGAGGAAAAAGAATATTAGGGTAGTTCATTTGTGCTGTAGAGATCTTTTCATACCAACCCTATGCTACAATAACAGAGACAGCTTCAATACAGGAGTGTAGTCACATTGGAGTTAAATAAAAATGAAATGAAAATAAAATGAAAATGATTCTCCTCTACAGGTGGCTGTTTCCAGGCTCTCAGCACCACACACACACACACACACACACACACACACACACACCTAAAACATCTATACTGGGACTGTACTGAATCAGCAATAGTGTTGATCAAGTGACGCCAACAGAAAAACGTTCGCCCTATTGTCCAGAGATAGTGCTCTCCTCCGAGTGTGTTATGCCTCAACATGAGCAGCAGTCCGAAAAAGATGCAGTTAGATGGCTTCATGTGTCTCAGAGGAAGCACATGCTAGCCTTCTCCCTCCTGAATTGGTAGCTGTTGTATTATAGGGGAGAGCTGGCTGGTGCGTGGGAAATGGCCAAGACTAAATTAGGGGGAAAAAAATCAGTGGGAAAAACTCACTTGTGTTGATTCTCTCATGCACACACACACACACACACACACACACAAACAAAAAAAAAATCCAAACTTCACTCTACCATTTATTTTCTATGTACGTGTCTGACACAGAGCCACGACTACAGCACCACCAGCAAACATTAAAGCGACAGCGCTGTCTGAACTGAGATTTCCTCAATTCTATGCAAATTAGGTATGAGGCTGTAAAGCGACAAATCCAAAAGATTCCTCAGATCAATCCTATGGTGCGTGTGGAAATGAAGAAACTTACAACCCGTGATTTCATCTTATCCTGTCATACACAATCTCTTATTAAATGTGTATAGAGACATTTTGAAGAAAAATAAAGCTTGGAAGGAAGTAGCAGGCATCACGGGTGTCTCTGTTTGCTAATCTGCAGTACAGATGCAATAAACAGAGCTAGTACAAAGCCTAGCATGCAACATGTAAATCAAACTTAAATACACTTTAAACAAAAGGGGTGTATGTAACTCATGAAGTGGGGCGTAGGCTATGCATTTTCGTTGCTACCGTTTCTCATGGAGCTAAATAAAATAATGCTAGACAGAGCCAACAAGCAACAGCAATAATAGTCTCTACACATAAAGAGCGCCTGGCCACTTGCTAGTGTGAGAATAATGCAATGTTTTGAATGTTTTCAGTGAACAAACAGAATATCCAAACAACTGATTACTACTGGACAATTTCTAATCACATATCTAAGCTAATCTCCACAGTTAGCAACAGCCAAATACAACTACAGCCATGTGAAACTACAAGAAACTGCTCTTCTAATGTGCTCAAATGTCTAACAGACATTACTAACTGCATTAGTTAAAATAAGAAAACAACACGTTAACAAAGTAGCTAAAGGTTGTATTAATTGTATTTTTACGTTCAATCCAAATATTTAATCTAAATATTTTACAACCTAAGACCCGATTTCAGTACATTATCAACATTTCTTTCTATCAACTTCCTGTAGTTTCATTTTTTGCAAATTTATTTGGACTGTATTTTTCAGTCATGGATTGAATAAACATTAGTCAAAACAGGTGCATTTAGTCAACATTTAAACAAGCATCAGTTAGTACATGACACTTTACTGTGACTAGCATTACTCATCATAAATTAATGTTGAAGGTTGTTTTTTGTGTGTGAATGGGTGTGTGAGTGTGTGTGATTGTGCCCTGCAATGGGTTGGCACCCCGTCCAGAGTGACCCCTGCCTTGTGCCCCGAGTCCCCTGGGATAGGCTCCAGGTTTCCCTGCGACCCTGTGTAGGATAAGCGGTACAGAGAATGGATGGATGGATGGATGGCTGTTTTTTTTTTCACTAATGCAGTAAATAATGGTACTAAAGGGAACATTAATGTAAAACATTACCAGAATCATGTAATATCATCTAATTATATGAAGTTATACAAATCCTTATCTGAATATTTGTAAAATATTGCTGATCATCTCCATTGCCATCTGCAAACATTTCAAAATTAAAAAATAGAAAATAAAATAGAAAATCTGCCTGCTTTTGTTTTCTTTATGAAAGACTTTGTGCAAAAATTACTGGTTTGTATTAAAATAATGTAACTATATTTGGTGATTCTAGGCAAGAATATGGTTCGTGAGTCTGATCATGAATCCACACTGAAATGTAGATATAGAGTTTCGATTAGACTGTAATAGGCTCAGATGTTGATACGACCCTTAAATGTAATCCAACTGAATTAGAGGTGAAATCGCCATGGTAACTGTGGGTGGGGAGTGGGCCGGGGCTGTTAGTCATGCAGTGTAACTGGTGCACGATGGCAGGGGCACAGACTTGCTAAGTGTTAATGGCTGATTTCAGGCTGGGGGCGAGTTGATCATGTGATTCTTGGAATATATGTATGTGTGACACACTTGGGGTGTGTGTGAGGACGGATAAGGGTTGAACAATTCTTGAGGAAAAAGAATTGCTTTTGTTCCCACCTTGATGATGCCCTAAACAATACATAATTGAGGTGAAAGAATAGACTGGTGTGTGTGTGTGTGTGTGTGTATGAGCAATTCTAGCAATTCAAGAGTAACAGGGACAATAAAACATAGACACACACACACACAAAATGCCCTGTTGTCAGTTTCATCAATGTAACAGTCAGTAGATACTCATTCTAGCGAAAAATAAGTAAAATCAGCGTGATCTATCATTCAGGGTTTACACCAGGAAATACAAAGGCAATTAAGCTTTAGGGCTCCTACTGCCATGCACATGCACACAAACACACAGAATACAGACTTTAGAAAAATATAAGTGGGTAGTTTGAAACATAGTCAAATTAAAGATGGTCCATATAAAAGGTTGTGCAATCTTTTCTCTCAAAATTATTGGTACCCCATAATTAATATTTGGTGATGCATGCCCTGGAAAGAATAACAGTTGGAGACACTTCTAGTGAGATCTTGGTCCACTTCTTCATGAGGAGCATTTTAAAATCCTTTTTTATTCTTCGGTTTTGCACATGTGGAGACACGTAATGGCCTTTGATAAAAATGATTTTGTGTTTCTACATTCTACAATGGGCCTGACTGATCAAGCTGGATATCAAGCTGAATTCCTCGTGTAAATGCTTGTGTTTAAATCATATCATTTGCACCTTTATATGTGTAATATACTGTCGAGGTTAAATTGCTTATTTTTATTACGTTTACAACATTTAGCAGATGCCCTTATCTAGAGCGACTTATTGAAGTGCTTTGGAGTCTCAATCAAAAACACATCCTCATGCTAGTTCACTAGGCCAGGGACTAAGAACATCATCGAGGTCATTTTGTGAAAACTAGTCATTTTATATTATTGGCATTAATTAAAGAATATTAAAAAATAAAGCGAGCCAACACAAATTCATAAATTAAGAGAAATTAAACAAATCAATCAGTTAAAAGATATGGTGCCATATAAACTAAGGCTGGTCCGGTTTGTTTATAGCTTACTGCGCAGAGCCGTAAGCTATAAACAAACACCTCAGCTGACGAAAGATTTAGCACTTGCATATTATTATCATTATTATTATTATTATTATTATCATTATTATTATTATTATTATTATTATTAATAATAATAAATATTTTTACTGGCACAGAAGTGAGTCAAAATTGAGAATTCAGCCTTCACCCTGATCGTTCATTTCGTGCTCCCAGCTGTCTTACATTTGACCTTTTTTGGAGTTTTGAGGGCGTCACTAAATGCAAATGAGCCGTGTCGGGAACGTGCTTTGCACTTTACGCATGATCAACATATAGACGAGAGTATGAAGAAAATCTTTCCAAAACTTTTGTAAATCCGGTAGGAAATTTATTTCAGTTTAGCTTACCCAAACATTTACACAACTTCACTAAAAGGCCTGTTTTTTTGGAATCATGATGTTGAAAGCTTTGGGCTAAAACATCCAATGCATGACACTATTAATCTTTAAAATAATTACAAAGAGCCACTAGCGGCAAATGCATCAGTATAATAGTAGATATGGAGCTTCCTTGTATTCATTCCATTTCCTACCAAACTTGGTGGTGTTCATGAAAAAAAAATTCGCTTACTATAACAACATTTCTAGTGCCAATGGTGAAGTCTCAGCAAAGGCTTCTTTCAGCAACCCTTCCAAACAGCTCGAGATACTGTATATTTGCAAAGTGTTTTATCCTTCACTGAACACAAATGTGTTTATAAAATCTCCTTTTAAACACAATCTGTTTTAACTCAGCCTGTTTAGCCATTTTCCTTTTAAGAAGGAAAAAAAAGTGTGCACAATATGTTAACACAATTGGAAATGTTTAACAAGCTATTAAAGTTTGCCTAATATGCTCCACAATTTAAAATTTCGCTGGTTAATTAAAAACAAATTCATCATCAATCACCGGCAATCAAATGCCAAAATAAAAATGTTCGAAATACACTCACTGACAACTAATAGAAACTCCTGTACACCTAAACGATCATGCAATTATCAAATCATCCAAGTAATGATGCAGAGGCTCACCATTACTCTGCAGCTGGAAATAAGAGAAAAAATAAATAAATCAGTGTTTTTCCAGTCTTTGACTGTCCAGTTTTGGTGAGCCTGTGCCCACTGTATCCTCAGATTCTTGTTCTTGGCTGACAGGAGTGGAACCTGATGTGGTCTTCTGCTCTTAGCTCACCTGCATCAAGATTTGACATTATGTGCATCCTGAGATGCTTTTCTGCTCACCATGTTTGTAAAGAGTGGTTAATTGAGCCAAAAATGTATTTATTGATAGAGACTTCAAAGCACTTCTGTAAGTCGCTCTGGATAAGGGCGTCTGCCAAATGCCATAAATGTAAATGCTTTTTGCACCATTCTGTAAGAACTCTAGAGACTGTTGTGTGTGAAAATCCCAGGAGATCAGCAGTTTCTGAAATACTCAAACCAGCTCATCCGGCACCAACATTCATACCATTCAAAATCACAGAGATTATAATTTGATGCACACAACTTTAGCTCTTGATCTGTATCTGCATGATTTTGTACATTGTGCAATAATTAGATAATTGAAAAACAGGTGTACAGGTTAGTGTATATCCCTTAGTAGGTTATCTTCTTTGATAATAGCACAGATGCAAAATTGAATTATTCAGATTTATACTCATAGCCATTTTACTCAAAAGTGTAACTGTGTGTATTTGTGTGTGAGAGAGAAGAATAGAAACCCCCAGACAGTGTGTCAGCATTAATATATGCGAGGATGAGGAGTGAGGACAGAGTGGATGTGACCGCTGCTCCAGCACTTTCACCAGCACTGCGTCCCATTACTCATGTGCTAACCTAATCTACTCCACTCTAATGTAATGCTGTCTAATACAAGGCCTGCTTCTCCCACACACACAGCTAATCTAATGAGAACGAATAGCTTTCCCCTGCTTCTCTCTCTGCACAGAGATTGACTGAATGTTGCTGGCTGCCATCATGTCACGCTCTATGAAAGATGTAGGCTAGTTTATGTGTAAATGACTAGCGCATTAGGGGTATGGTGAGAGCACCAGTGCTATTCTAACACACCTGCCTTCAGTACTGCTACAAAGTGAGTAAGCTAAAGTAGGTTCGCTAGGTTGCCATCAGTTAGCTAGCCTAAATGTTAGCTAAACATATTCTAATGTAACACTACACAGAGCAAATTATTGTAGAAAAGACAAAAAATTAAATATGAATTTAACAGGAAACACAAGTTTATCTTTGTTTTATTCTTAGCTAGATGGCTAAATTGCAGCTGGCTAGTTGGCTAATGTAAAAGTTTCTACAGACATCTGGTACGGAAAATTCTTAAAATGCACATCAGTGTATAAATTTAGGATATTATTTTATTAAACCAGCGTGACACTAGGGAGCAGCGGAGTTGGGGAACATGAAAGTTGTGTTAATAGCAATTTGTCTCACAGGATCTACAAATGAACAAGTGCTTCTTTAACCATCGCAGTGAAAAAAGCAGTAGATTACTGGTGTGTTTTGTACGACAGCGAGTTGTCCTTCAACAAAAGAGTTCATACTAATAATCTGGTGCTGATGTGCCAGAATTTCTTTCTTTGTGAAGTATTTCTTTATTTTTGTTGCTCTCATGTGCACCATTCACTCATAGTATTATAACTTTATTCTCAAAATATTGTGATTTTTTTTAATATATATTACAACTTTATTCTCAATATATTATGACTTTTTTCTCAATATATTATGACTTTATTCTTGAAATATTACTACTTTATTCTCAATAGAGATTATGAATTTATTCTCAATGTAGACTACGACTTTATTCTCAAAATATTACGACTTTATTCTCTATATATCCATCCATCCATTTTCTGTACCGCTTATCCTACACAGGGTCGTGGGGAGCCTGGAGCCTATCCCATGGGACTCGGCGGGGTGGACGGGGACGGGGTGCCAACCCATCGCAGGGCACAATCGCACACATTCACACAGGACAATTGAGAGATGCGTCCTACAATGCATACAGCCTACCAATGCATGTCTTTGGACTGGGGGAGGAAACTGGAGTACCAAGAGGAAACCCCCGAAGCACAGGGAGAACAAACTCGGCGCACACAGTGCGGAGGTGGGAATTGAACCCCCAACCCCAGAGGTAGAAGGAAAAGATGCTAACCACCAAGTCAATATATTATGACTTTATTCTCAATATATCATGACTTTATTCTCGTAATATCAGATGTTATGACTTTATTCTCAATATATTACTTTTTTCTCAAAACAACATATTTTATCATTTTTTTCTTGTAATTTTATGACTTTATTCTCAATATATCACATTTTTTCAAATATTATGACTTTATTCTCAAAAGCTTGTATTTTTATTTTTTAAACAGCAGCCCTAAAATGCCGTCGTAGTTTTGTGCATATTCTATGCAGTAATTTTGCTGTTAGTTTTGGTGGGTAATCATTAAAACACCAATTGACCGCTGATTAAACATCATTAAACACTCTTTATTATATGATCGATGACTATCTGAGCAAATTCTGTTATTCCTTTAGGTTGGCCACGCTTTCATTTTTGAACAACCTATTTCCTTAACTGTATTGCTTTCTTAGATCACTGAACACCTCCATTTTTTATGACTCTTGTTTGTTTAGTGGAATTTGTATTTGTATGCCAGAACATTGATTGACAGGAGCCATTTATATTCGGAATGAAGGGCTTAGCCTCTATTGTTACGGGCAATCATGGGAGCTCTTGATGTTAGGGTATTATTATGTGCTGCAGGAATGTCATCCACTGCAAAAGGATGCATTACACGCTTCGCACACACTTCTCACCCGTGTCACATTGTTCCCTTCAATTATCGAGTGGTGGGGTCATGGCAGCCCATCGTTATCCAGGGGATCTCCTGCCTGTCCTTTTATTATAATACCCATAAATGATAAAACATACACACACACACACACACACACAAACAAACACACACACTCTTTTCTTTGAAATGCTGCTACAGGGGCCAGTATGAGAGAGAGGGAGGGAAACAATGGTGGTGATGGATGAGGAGGAGGAGAGAAAGAGAGAAAGAAACTGCCTTCATGCATAGAAACACAATCTGCTTCTGATTAGCTACTGATTAGCCTCTGGTGGTGGTGGTGTGAGGGAGGTCTACATTGTGTGTGTGTGTGTGTCTGTGTGAGAGAGAGAGTCTGTAATTTAGAAGCAGTCAACGTGAGGGCTTCCAATCTGTGTTAGCTGGGGTGGTCTCTAACGATGGGGATGGTGGGGGCGGGTCAGACCAAACTGTTAATCACGGAAAACATCCACCCATGTATACACACCACCGACACTGCATCTCTCTCTCTCTCTCTCTCTCTCTCTCACACACACACACACACACTCTCTGGCCCAATCTTTTATGTACCCTGCAGTCATACATCCAGACACGTTTCCTCGGATCCGTAGAGAAGAGTGATTCACAGCATGCCCTCACAGTGCTTTTCCATCAACAAGCCGCCAGTGCTGGTGTCTAATTGTCTAATAGATCTATCGTTCCAACCATTTCCACCTCAAAAGAGCCTGTTCTTGGGTTAAGCACTGAAAATGCTGCTGGTCATCATCATTCTGTTGCCATGGTAACAGCTCAAGTAATTTACATAACCGTCAATAAAATAAATTTCCTTCTTGGAATCCTGTCGTAAACCAGTCGTTCAAGAAGGATACAATGTTAATAGCTACACACTCAAAATTATCAGCTAAAAAGCTTGTGGGTCTCTGTGCTTTGCAAAAATGCTGCATGATGTGACTTTAATCAAGAAAAGTATATTTAGTATGATAAAAGTCCCGAGATAGCCACGTCAACCTATAGAGCTGGCATTCGCAATGTTTTCTGGAAATGTTGCAATGTTATTGACACAAAAAAAATCTCCATTGGCGGAGTATAACAAGGACCCAGGACATTTCTTAATCAAAACCTGAAGTCTAGCCGTTCTTAAACACTAATTCAGCGCGAAGCCTTGCCAATCACTATGCCTTGAAATCCTAAGTTCTCGGCCGTGTCCTTTGTGTTTGCCAATGTGATCCTTGACCCTTGTTGACTCTTTGTTTACTTTGGCCTTGAAACTTATGAAATATTGATGACCTCTGCCCAGTTTTCACTCTGATTTCTGGACTGTGTTTTCTCTCTGTACTATTATATCTTCTGCACATGGATCTCCATCCGTGTGTCTGATTCTGCCACATTACTATAGGAGTTTAGGAAGAAATGCCAGTGCTATACCAAGGGATTTAAACATCATAAGCAATAAACATTGCAAAACGTGGGCTGGAAAACAAGCAATGTATGAAATAAGTAAACAAGTGTGCGAATGCGAGTGTGCACGGTGTCCTGCAATGCCGGGACTCCAAGACACTTGCCAGGATAAAGGGGTTACTGAAGTAAACTGAGTGAATGAATGAATTTATGAAATCATCCTTAACTGTGCAGACCACACATTCTGCCCTCTGATCATTATACATACACAGTAGATAGTAGTGCTTTCTTTAACTGCCACACTTCATCCTTTTCCTCCCTCTCAGTACCTTTTGCTTCCTTTTTTCCTTCCTCTTGTCCTCTGTGTCCTGCAGCATCTTCTCCCTCCACAGGTCAAAGAAGTAGGACGGGTTAGTGTAGAACTTCAGAGCCTGCTTCCCGTCATCCCTACAGAAAAGAACACATGCTGATATATAACTCTTTTTCTATCAGAATAGTAGGACAGGTAGCAACCTGTTACAATTCATGGCACGGTTTAGCACGTGTTCTTTCCTAAGGGTGCAGCTCTGGTCATCTATACAAGCCATTCCGTCTACTGTTTTATGCAGGAATATATTTATTCTGTCAGTTATGACAGACAGCACAAAGGAACTCTTCACTTGAGCTGCAAGTAAGTTTTCACCTTTATACACTGTATTCAGAAAGTGGCGCTCTTGCTTTCTGAAGTCACGGGAAATGAAGATTTTTAAATTCATTAATGTGAAATAGAGCCCATCGATGTGTATCTGATTTAATCA
The DNA here is from genome assembly GCF_027358585.1 of Pangasianodon hypophthalmus. Lineage (NCBI taxonomy): Eukaryota > Metazoa > Chordata > Actinopteri > Siluriformes > Pangasiidae > Pangasianodon > Pangasianodon hypophthalmus. The sequence continues at coordinate 9,336,503 of NC_069739.1, forward strand.
TCAGTAAATAAGTATATAACATCAGCTAACTACATTTATTTCCAAAGAAAGCCTTTTGCAAGGCTTGGCACAACACTGAGTAGGAGAGCTTACACCTTTTTCTAAAAAAAAAAAAAAATAATAATAATAAAATAAAAGAGCACACTTCCGTAACTGTCTAGCTATGTATGCCTATATCATACCATTAATATCAGTAAAAAGAAAGGATTGCAAAGACAAACCTCTTGAACAATCCTTTTCTTTGTTAAAACTGGGGGTTTTTAATTTAGTTCAATTTTTAATTTTATATGCACCCTTTATGCTATTTATAAGGATACCAAAAGAAACATTTTTATTTATGCAAGCAACTGCATGACCTGTATGTGTCATGTAAATTAGATGTAAATGACGGCACACTGGGGTGTGTTGTACACGTATAATGTGATTAAGGGAGTAGTTCGTACCCCGAACACCATTAAAATTTGGGAGCAGAAAAATAGAAGCAAATAAAGTAAAGCATATAAATATAAAAAATATAAGAAATAACTAAAAATAAGAAAATTTCTTAAAATTCAAAAATGGAGAAAAAAACCCATCATATCTGAATGGTTCTCGATTTTACGCTGCTATAGTCATTTGTTCTTGCTTTTCCACTATTGTTAATGTTCTTACTATTAGTGCTGAAGAAACATGGTTTTCTGTGACTAAATAGTATCTGTCTGTATGTGTTGTCCATTAAAATGCATTTCTGAAAAAAAAGTGTTACATTTGGGCGGCATTTAAGAGTTAAGCGGAATGGTGAGCTTTGTGTCCTATATGTAGGAAACAGAAATGGGACACACTGAAGCACTGCAGCTCTGACGTAAACAATTACACATTATTACTAGTTTAGTATCAGACCTTTTTTGATCCTCAGAAGTACAGCTCAAACATTTGCAGCGTACAGATGGAGCGAAAAGAGAGATGGAGAAATATGTAGATGTGAAATCTCAGGGAACATGCTGTAAAATATTAAGTACCTGTATGATACCAAGCTTGAGTGTTATATTAAACATTCAACGAATGAAAAAACCTAATGAATTATAGAATCATCACTACATTTTTGACTGAGATAAAGCAGCAGTAACAGCTTGTGCATTCTGCCCTTTCTTTGTAGGTAAGTAACTTGCAGTAGTTCGTTTGTTAAGGTTTAAAGAGAACTTTCAAACAAGAGAGAGACCAGCAGCATTACATTTACCCAAAATAAGAACTGCAAATTCGTATTTAAAAGGAAGACATTCTGGCGACTAAGCCATTGGAAAGTCAGCCATTATTGTGTATATTTTTTTCTACATGCATATTATTTGCCCACAGGATCAGCATTAACCTTATAGAAATCCTCATGAATTTGGATTACATGAGATTTTAAGGCTGGCCAGTGGCAGTTATTTTTTTAATCACACTACTGACAAATACAGTACGATATCCCAAAATGCTGTAGTGCACTGTGGTCCATTTAGGATCTAACTCAAGCACTGTTGTAAGAACAGGACTGAAAAAACAACTGAAACAGTGCAACATTGGAAAAATGAGAGAGGAGCCGGAGGAAATAACAGCAGCCAGGGAGTGAGATGGGAGAAAATAAACAATAGTGAGAAGAGGAAGGAGAATTTGCTGAAGGAAAGACGAGTGTGAGAGGGAGTGATGGATGGAGCAGCTGTCACATCTAGAAGCAGCCGCAGGTGCTGAAGTTCTCCCGAAGTAATGAGGGAATGTGAGAGAATGTGAGAATGTGAGGGAATGTGAGAAAACATTTTGAGGCATGATGAAACTTTAATACATTCCATGTTTATGAAGCATGCTTAATTCAAAACCACAATCAGTGTAGATCTATGGGTATAAATTTAGATGAATGGGATATGAGACGCATTAATAACCAGTGTTAAAGGAGCAGTTTGTATCCTGACAAACCTTCCTTTTCCCCCTAACCGAGGGATTTCTCAAAGATTTTGTATGCAGTGATCCCTTCAACTGTAAAATAAATTCCACAGACCCCCTCAGTATGGATTTATTTCATGAATATTAATTTTTTTAAATAATATTTTTTGGAGTTATAGAGCCATAGGTCTGAGTTGATTTTGGTGCTTGGGCCCCTAAATTCAACAAATATTATATGTGTGTGTGTGTGTGTGTGTGTGTGTGTGTGTGTTTGTGTGTGTGTGTGTATGCGTATATGCATGCATTATTGCTGATGTGGGCTGTGATTTCCACTACTGTAACAAAGTCAAAAAAAAAAAAAGAAAAAAGTCACAGTCACTATGCCTCCCGAACCCCACTTCGAGAACCACTGCCCTAATTGACCCTACCCCCCTCTGTTTAAGTTCAGGTTTTATTTACAAGGTCTATTTGCAATTATTACAGGTATAGAAACACTTCTGCCACAGTGATATAGAAACATTTAATAAAAATTACAATGAAACTGCATCAGAGTAACCCATACAATGCTGCACATCCTATTCAGTGGCTGTCTCAGGGACATACAACTTAAGACATACCTCTTAAATTTACAGCCACTGAATAGGATTTGTTTGTCTGCATTCTCCTTCAAGGTCAAGATGCCGAAAAGAGCATCCAATTGCCAAAAATGGAGACACATAGCTGTCAGGCTGGCTCAATAATCCTTAATAGATTAGATGGGGTAAGGCACACACACACACACACACACACACACACACACATACACAAACAGAGCTAATATTTTTATGTGACCCTATTCATACATCTGCAGGCCCTGAAAGCCATCTGCAGAGAGAAACACATGACTAACATGAGGATAAAATACCCAAAGAAACAGAAAAATTTAATTGCTCTTGAGGCTATTTAATTTTTTTCAACTTTTCTACGCAAGAGCAATGATTTGAGTGTAATCACAAAACCCCAAACCTGCTACGCTCGCAGTTTAGAACCACAGCTAGGACCACAGCTAAATATGTACCCTTCCATTCTACTTCCTGATGATCCAGATAGCCAGAGCGGTTTCCTTCAGAACTGGAGACGGTATAGCACACCATGTCAGACAAGAGCAGGCAGCACTCATAAATAATGCTAACATTGTTCTTTGCTGAGGATTAAAATTGTTCACAATTCACATATTCAATAAGAATCACTGGAAGTCCTGATATTGTGCTTTGCAACATCAATCTCCAAAATCTGGTGGATGTAGCCAGTGGCAGGTAGTCACCACTTCACAAATACTCCTTTTAGTCCCCTCAAGGAAATACGTAGCTACAGAGCAGGGGTGGCGAACCTGTTCAGCATGATGAGCTAAAAAAAAAACCTTATCACTGCAAAGAGCCACACAAAAGATATGCAACCAACAGTGTCTTACAATAGCTCATAGGCCTAATTACATAGCATGCAATAGTTTTCATGGATTTGAACTTTTGTATCAGTCTATCTCCTTTTACTAGACTCAGAAGGACACCTGGCAGTCCTTGGTTTCCACAATCCTTTTCAGGTCAGGCTTGTATTCAGTTGTGGCTACTCGAAATAACTCTTTCACATGTGTGTCAGTAAGAACAGAGTGATGCTTTGATTTCACTTGTTTCAGTGAACATAAGTTGATGTTTCATAGACGTAGGTTGACCCAAACATTGACAATAGTTTGAATGCAACCCATTTGACATGGGATATCTCTCCATCAGCACAATCTTCCAAAACGCCACGGTTCCTTCCCTCAGAGCACATACAAGTCCGTCATCCTCCAAAAGTTCAATCATTTCCAGCTGAGACGCTGCTTCATCTTCCAATAAAGGGGCTTTTAAACAGTCTGATTCAGCAGTGAAAGGGTTGATGAGAAATGTAATCTGTGGCCTTTTTTGCCGTAGGTTGCAGAATCTGTCCTCAAGATTCTGCTGGAGATTTTCAAGCAGTATTGCATACCGTGGAGTTCTCCATTTTACAACCTCTGCTGCTTGTCCTCCTCCTCCCTTCAACACGTAGGGAAAATGGGTGAGCTCTCTTTTTTGTAGATGTGTCTTGAACAGATTGAGTTTGTTGACAAACCAGGTGAGGCAGCATCTTTAACTTCCCTTACAGATCCACGTTTCACGTTCAGATAATGCAACATGTTGACCAAAAATGCCAAATCCAAAATCCACTGGGGGTCATGTAGCTGAGGATAATCCTTATGTTTCTCTGCGAGGAACAGTTTCACAGGATTCAAAAGCTCAAAAAAAACAGGAGAGCACAGCACATCAACTCTTGAAAGCCATCTCACAGGGCAGATCAGTTGGAAGATCTTCATTAAGTTCAGCTATGAGAATTTTGATCTGTCTGTGATTGAGAGCATTTGTGTATATAAAATTGACAATTTCCAGCACAGGTTTCATGATGTGGTCCAAGTTCAGCCTTTTAGACACCAAGTGCTCTTGATGGATAATACAGTGAAATGTGCAATAATCTGGAAAATGGTCGTCAGCTTTATACAGCCCTACAAGCTCATTCGCAGATCCCAACATGGCTGGCGCTCTGTCTGTGGCTATTGCTGTTAGCTTTGATAATTGCAGATTGGCTTTCTCAACAACAGTCATCAGTGCCTCGTTCAGCTTGATGCCACGGGTCCTATCTTTAAACGATACAATGTCAAGCAGCTCTTCCTTAATTGTGCATTCTTCTGACACAGACCGTACAAATATTGCTGACTGTGGCTTGTCTTGAACGTCGCAATACTCATCCAAAGCAATGCTGAAATACCGGCACTTCTCAAGATCTGAAGATCTGATCTAATGTCTGATATTCTCTGTTCAACGGTGTACCATGACAGATGAAGGTCTGTTACTGAACGTCTCAAATTTTCATTTTTCAGACAGGACAGCAATATCATCACTGAAGCACTTTTTAACAAATTCCCCTTTACTGTATGGCTTTTTAGCATGAGCAATGTTCCATGCCAGCTGATATGATACTAATGTTACTGTCTCTGAATGCTTGGTAAATTTTTCCAAAAAGCTGAGTTTGCTTCTCTGACTGACGTTTCAATGTGTTTACCTTGTGCTTGCGAAGTTCAGTGCCTTTGGGAAATTCTCGGCCCACGTTAGGATGGAGTGAGGTGAAATGGCGCTCAAGATTTGAAGCCTTAAAATGCGTCATTGACGTCTGGCATATCAAGCAGAATGGTTTTCCATTCCTTTCAACAAAAATATAGAAATCTTCTCATTCAGATAAAAATGTTCTGTGCTCATCTTCATATTTGCCCATAGGTGTACGCTTTCCCTGACTCTGCCATGATGATTCACACTAACGAACTTCACAAGTCAACCAGGTAGCCTTAGCTCTTGTTAGCCAATAGGCTAGCTTACAAAAAAATAAAAAATAAAAAATAACAATGATAATAATAAAAAATAAATTTTAAATAATCAAAATTAGATTTGGCAAATTTGGCAAATGCATTTAATTGCATTTCTATTTATTTCAAAATTAGTTAAATAATAATGTTTAATAATTAATTAATTAATTGGTTAATTAAGTAAATCATGATTATAAATAGAGAACACATGGATAGATTGAAAAGCCACATGTGGCTCGTCAGCTGCGGGTTCATCATCCCTGCTATAGAGTATGTATAATGGCATTTAAAGGAAGAACGTGCCTCTTGACCTGCGTTCAAGTATGCCTGTACAATCACTTCATTTAGCCAATGGGCTAGCCTTTCTTTACACAGCAGAGCCTCTCTATGGTGCTCGGCAATACACACAGGCAGCTGGTCACAAACAGATCATTTATCACAAGTGTTCCAAATCACCTGTACCACCAATCGCACAGGCTGCAAGACAGTTCACAGGCTGCAAGACATTAGCTGTCTGATTTCAATGGCCCATTACTATTGTTCGGTGGCCCATTGTTTGGTCCCCTTAACATTGTTTGAGATGTTGTGCTTCCTTGTTGGTTGATGTCAAACAATGCCATTGCGTTCCTGCAAATGTTGCAGCACTAGCCACACAGCTCGCATTTCGAGGATGTTGATAGGTTGAGATCAAGCCTTGTTTTTCCATCTTCTTTTCACTGTCAAGTTTTTCCACATGCCCCTCAGCCTTGCTGTGATCCATCTGTCATTACTACTTCCTTTTCTCCTGAAGAACACCTCTAAGGGCAGGTGTTACATGCAAGGGCACATATTTTTCTCTGAAAAACCTTTTTAGAAATTGTGAAGACTACTCATTGGATGGTGTGTTCATCCATCACCTCCTACAAGCCTACAAACCTAGCTAGGTAATTCCTTTTCACATTTGTAAACCACCCATTTCTGTTCCTGAGTCACCCCTGGGCTCATCTCGGGATCATAACACAGAGCATCGAAGGAGAAAACATGCCCTGGACCAACACCTTACAGCATGTACACAAGTCTCTATCAGTACTATTGACATAAGCCTTTGTAATTTAGCTGGCATGCATTAAGCATTCAGCCAACGCTGAAATAGGTGCAGCATTCCCAGTTTTACTACTGGGGTTTCTGCCACCAACATCCCAGGCAGCCAGGCAGTGTGTGGTCATTTGCAATTTCCTGACTGTGTCCATCAGACTCTGTCTTCTATCAAGAAGGCTCGTTTGATACATGAGTCACGCTTCGTGCCAATGAACTGCACAGTCTCTGCAGGAATCAAATGAGATTCTTGGGATTGACTTTTAGTTGCAGAGTTTCCACATGTGAGATCAGGAGCTTGGTCTGTCTCTGCACCTGCTGTTGTGACTGTCCACATAGCAGCCAATCAGTCAGATAAGGGAGTACACACAGAGCATGGCATTGCAAGGCAGCTTGCACACACTTTGTGAACACTCTGAGTACTAGAGCTAACCTAAATGGAAGCAATCTGACCTGGTACATCACCCAGCTTACGTGAGAGCGTAGGGGTCACTGGACAAGGAAAATATGCATCTTTCAGATCTATGGACATAAGCCAATCATGTTTGTCTACTCCTCCATCACATGTATATAAAGTATATGAAAAAGCAGTCATTTTAAGACTCTTGTATACAAAACTAGGTATATTCCTTTTTTTGGAATCAGAAAATATCTTGAAAGGGACCCAGTCAGGAACTCTGGTCCATGTACTAATCACTATTTCCATATTTTCTTAGCAATGACTCCACTTCTGCAATCAAGACAGCCAACTGACTTGGGTTTCTCACCTCAGTGGAGTGGATCTTTGTGTTTGGGGGTGGCCAATGATGAAACTGTAAACAATATTCTGGGGACAGTGCAATCAATAGTCACTGATCTAATGTTATCAGACCCAAATGCTTCAGCTGAAGAGGTGAAAACCAGCCCATTACCAACTGCATTTTTTAAGAATTGCTTGATCCCCCAGGACTTTCAGCAAATCATGCCTTCGACGTTTAGTCATGCTCCGCTCTGGCACAAAACCACCTTTGTCTTCTGGGCTGTCGTTGTGAACAAATGTGGCCCGTGTTATACTCTTGTGTAACTCCTTCCATCCGCCGTTGTGTTTTTCTGAAGCCCAAATTCACAAGAATAATGTGACAGCAGACAAGGGCTCTTAAAGGTATCCTGCTGTCTTTAGTCTTTAGTTGGCATTTCAGAAGTGGGTGATCATCTCACGCTTCCTGGGTCTAGTGGCAGGTGGTGCAGAGTGTTTTTTCCGCGCTCTGGCAGTGATTTTTTTTTTAAGGCAACCAAATTTACCATCTCATTTGCATTAACAGGCCCAGAGAGATCCACAGAGCTTGGAGTGCTGCAAGGATCCATGTCCATGTCCTGTTGTGGGCATAATCTCGTTAAGGACCAAGAGTAAATGTGCTGCCTTGGTAAAATAATGTGTGAATAAGTGATAACTAAAAAACAAAAGAATATTCCTTGCACTGATTTACCAGTTAGTGAGTAAAGCAGTGTCAGGCAGTGTTTTCGAAATGGTGCAACTGTCACATCCAACTTCAAACTATACTTTTTAATGCAGACAATAGTGCTGAATCCAGCACTGTAAAGGGGGCCATTATTTTCAGTCTATGCAGAGAAATCGGGGAACTTTTTTGCAGTGTACCAAAAGTTCTCCACACAAGACATTTTGGTTTCTCCTTGTTATTTACACATTTCAGCACAATTTCGTGTTTGTTCTTGACTTCTGTTGTTTCACTGAGTCAGAGTCAATAGACTTCATGTGAAAACTGCAATGAATTTCCTGGTTACACAAAAGCACTATTTGACCATGAACACAATTATAGAAGGGAATTATTTGTAATTGCACTATCCGGTGTCAGCCAGATGAGGATGGGTTCCGTTTTGAGTCTGGTTCCTCTCAAGGTTTCTTCCTCATATCGTCTTGGGGAGTTTTTCCTTGCCACAGTTGCCTCTGGCTTGCTCATTAGGGATAAATTTCTAAATTTAATATTTCTATCCTGAATTTATATATTTCTGTAAAGCTGCTTTGTGACATTGTTAAAGGCACTACACAAATAAAATTTAATTGAATGTGGAGGAGCAAGCACAGGTAGACAGACAGGCAAATTTTTACTGCTGAACTCTTATGGTAGTACAGCATGTCAGGATAGTGAAAAAGAATAAAATAGTGTGCTCACTCTTAATTTATATGCTTGTTTAAATGTGACTCCCAAAATAGTAGCACACAAAATCCAAAATCCAGAATCCAGAATCCAGAATCCAGAATCCAGGGAAGTGGTAGCTCAGTGGTTAAGATGTTGGACTTCTGATTGGACGGTTGAGAGTTCAAATCCCAGCACCACCAAGCTACCTCTGCTGGGCCCTTGAGCAAGGCCCTTAACCCTTGACTGCTCGGTTGTATAAATGAGATAACTGTAAGTCACTCTGGATAAGGGTGTCTGCCAAATGCCGTAAATGTAAACTTCACAGACAAAGTGCTTTTCATAATAGTAATTAATAAAATAAAATGAAAGAGGAGATTGTGAGTCCCTCTCAATTTGTAAGTCAAGTGACCCAACGTGGGGTTGCAGCCTCTGTCTTACAGGTATCCTGCCCTCACTGGAGACCTCAAAAGCTCCTCCAAGCTCTGCCCTTCGTTTAGATGGAAAAATAATTTATCTATCAGCTCTCTGCTTTATTTACATTTCCGTTTTTAGTAAACTATTTAGGTTTTTAGGAAATGATGCTTTATAGAATTTTTCCTAGCGAAAAACCAGTTAGAGACCAGGATCCAAAAATACTGACCTATAGGGTGTAAGAATGTTGAGTGGTGGAGGCTGTTCACAGAGGTCGAACGTCTCCTGCATCGGGATGGGTAGAGACTCACGATCAAATAGCTGCTGGTCTTGAATGGTGGAGCTGCGAAATGCTTTCCTCATGGTGATGTCCTGCAGAGATACTGAGATACAGAAAAACAAAAGAATAAAAAATGGGTCATTCTTTTTCTGCCTCTTTCATGCTGTGAATTTACGGAGTGTATTTATTGGACTGCTTTAAACCATAGTGATTCATCCATAAACTTGTTTCTATAAATTATGTGTATTTGTTTATGTCACGAATTCCAAGGCAGGGAGGATGCAAGTGTGAGTAAAATCTTATTAATCTTAATAATCCAAATTATTAAGTTTTTAAATTAAATTAAATCATTAAATCTAATAAATTTAAATTAAATTTTTAAATCTGACACAATATTTGTCAAAAACGAGCAAACAGAACTATGCAAAGCAGAGTCAAAATACAGAAAAGAAAAACAAACAGTGGTCAAAATCCAAGAAAAACAATCAGAAAAAAATGCTAAGAATTGCAATTGAAAACAAAGTCAAACCCTGGCAATGAGCATGAGTGAATGAACTGAGTAAGCACACTGAGTAATAAAGTAAAAACAGGAACCAGGTGCACACCAATGAGGGACAAGGGCGGAGACATAAAAGTGCGTCACGAATTCAACACAAATTAGAGCAGTGCTCGCTGTGCTGGGAATGCCATGCACTGAGCGGATTTGTGACAAAACAAAAGGGACAGGGAAGTTTGTAAGAACTAAATATACTCCAATGTCATACACAGGACTCCAGCCAGGGTCGGCTGAACTAAATCCATCCATCCTTTCTCTATATCACTTATCCTACACAGGGTCACGGGAAGCCTGGAGCCTAGCGCAGGAGACTTGGGGCAAAAGGCAGGGGACACCCTGGACAAGCTGCCAACCCATCGCAGTGCACAATCACACACACATTCACACACTACGGACAATTTGGAAATGCCAACCAGCCTACAACACATGTCATTGGAACGGGGGAGGAAACCAGAGTACTCAGAAGAAACCCCCAAAACACGGGGAGAACATGTAAACTACACACACACACACAACCCTGGAGATGCAAGGCAATAGAGCCCCCCTTGAACTAAATCTTTTCTTTAATTCTTCCATTTCATCCTTTTGCCAGAAAAAAACTTCATACTAACTTCTCTCTCGTTTATTCTGAGTTCCTTGACATTTACACAATCCCTCACTCTCATTCTTTTCCTCTATCTCCCTTTGATGGACAGCTAATGACAATGGATTTGACAGGATAGAAACAGAGAGCTACAATTATTCACTTGTTTGGCTTGGGACAGAATAGAAACAAGGATTCAAGCCAATCAACATCAACTTAGTACTTGTTATTATCCTAATTATCATCACACTTGTCATATTCATGATTAGTATCTAAAAATGTTCTTCTCTTAATATTGTTACTGTTCAATCTGGGAAGTTTTTTTTTACAGTGTATACTATGTCAGTTATAACTGTGGATAACATGCCTTGGAATTTCAGGAAATATATGATGAATGTAAAATAAATGAAATAA